>NW_021318912.1:1225286-1254610 GCF_001605985.2 Dendrobium catenatum
GACCTTTCTGTATTAGATTTAAACGAGAATTTGACCTTTAATAGGACACCATGGAGAAAAAGGATTCATGAGCTGACCCCACATAGTGGATAAAGGCTTGATGTTGTTGTTTTTGTTGTTGTTGTATTAAATATTTTTATAAAATAAATACTAATATAGATAAAATCACATATATAAAAATTTTAATTCTAAAGTGAATACTTAAAGAAAGCTATGTTAAATTATAAGCATTTAGGCTTAATATTTTAAATTATCATAATTAAGTATCTAACCATTTCTACTTAGTATTTTAAGTACCATATATATTAAAAGAACAAAAATATGTCTTACATTTTTTATCAAATAGTAAGTATTATAGTATTAAAATTGAAAGGCTAAAATATAATATATTAACATATGAATTTTATTTTTTATGCAGGATGGTGATTACCTAATTGGTGATGATGGCTTGGCAAAGCAAAAGTTCCCTAAACATTGGAAAGGAAATAATGGGCTCTATTGTGCTGGCCTTGTTCGGAGGGGGCTTTATGGTTCAGCCGAGGATGCAACATGCATTGCCAATGATATAAGCCTTTTTTTAAACAAAGAGAAGATAAAGATAGCTTAGTACTCAAATAAGCATTATTTTTTTAACTAAGAATAATTATGATTTGCCCACTGCAAACTTCTTTACATTGTGAATTTTAGATAATATTTGAAATAAAAATGTAATATTTTTATTTCATAACTAATTATTACATATTTACACTATATATATAAAGCACGCATGGGGGGGGTAATTGAAGTGATATGGGAGACCCATTAGTGTTGGAGAAAGTTTACAAAAATAGATCCTACCATTTAGTTGATTACAAAGGATATCACCGAATGTTTCTAGTAAATGGTCAATATCTCAAGAGATGCTATGATAGATTTTGTAAAGAAAATTTTAATGAAAAAAAAAAATCTTTTATAAATGGACTGAATTTATTAAAGTCTAACTGATAAGACTCGGTTTGGTGAATTATATTAGAACTCACGAGATTTAAAATCCCGAGTGGCTACTTAAATTCTTATTCTTAAGGCTAGTATAAGTTTCCTAGTCACATCCTTTTCTTTTAAACATTGGTTGATTATATGATCCCTAGATATAAATGGACTAAATTTATTAAAGTCTAACTGATAAGACTCGGTTTGGTGAATTATATTAGAACTCACGAGATTTAAAATCCCGAGTGGCTACTTAAATTCTTATTCTTAAGGCTAGTATAAGTTTCCTAGTCACATCCTTTTCTTTTAAACATTGGTTGATTATATGATCCCTAGATTATCCTGATTTAACCACTTAAATTTGCTTATTTGGGACTGATCTCCCATTTGGGCATCTTTAAATCTACTTGATTGGGATATATCTCCCACTCAATTATAAATTATTTCTCTTAAGGATTGGTATAAGTTCCATAGCAAGGGTTGTCAAAATGGGTATTCGGGTTAGGTTTGAGTTGAACCCAAAATTAAACTGAGTCCAATTTAGCTTACCCAAACCTGACCCAATTTTATAAATGGATCAAAAATTCAAACCCATACACCCCACCGAGTTACCAAGTTGGCCCAATCTAACACACTAATCCAAAATATAACAAGTAAGATGAGCGAGTTCAAGAATGGGTGGGTGCAGGCAAAGGGAGCGAGCACGGGTTAGGTGCTGATGCAAGCATGGGAGGGAGAGCATGATAAGAATGGGAGGGAAAGCCTAGCCTATACGATTATAAGAGTGAGTGTGATTTAGGGCGAGCATGTGTAAAAGCATGGTGCTGGCGTGGAGAGTAAATGGGACTGCAGGAGAGTAAACATAAGCACTGGAGAGTGAGCGCGGCATGCACGATCATAAGTGTGAAAGATCACGAGTAGGGGATTGTGTCATGTTGAGTTGATTTCAAGTTTCTAGGCCAAGCTGAACCTGACCTAATTTTTGAAATGGGTCAAAAAATGTAACCAAAACCTGACCCGTTTGGTAAACAAGCTAACCTGAACCAAGCATTTTTTGAGTCGGGTCAATGTTGGATTATGGAACCGGTCAAATATTGACACCTCTATCTTTGGCAATATCCTTTCCTTTAGAACATTAGTTGATTGGGTAATATGATCTTTGGTATTGTCCTAATCTAATCATTTAAATCTATTCAATTGGGATAGATCTATTATTTGAGCATCCCCCCTAAATTTGCTTATCATGGATAGATATTTCTTTTGCATCTAAAACTTTGGTTAATTAGGTAATGTTTCCTAATATTTTTTTTGTCTAACAATCTAAATCGATTTATTTGGGAGTGACCTCCCATTCAAACTCTTATATAGTCTTTGGATTTTTAAAGCATTAAAAAAAATTCAAACATTTAGCATTTAATTGTGCAAGTTTCATATGCTTATAGCTCCATTAATTAAAAGGAAAATCAATTTTGACACCATTAACTACATGCAATAGAAGTGAATAACTAGTTTGAATCATATGTCAAATTCTATAGTCAGTGAATTGAGAAAAAGTAGACATGCATATTTTCCAGAAATTAAAAGGAATATTTTCAAACAGTATTTGAAGGGTTATAGAATAATTAATCATACTATGCCATCTATAAAAGAGCATGCACAGTCAGCTACATGACGGTGTAAATCCCTAATACATTGAATTAAAATAATAGAAATTATGCAACTTTTAAAAATCACATCTCTTTATCTAATTAACTAATTGGCATGTATGATCCATCAATAGATTCAGCATGAGGAGATCTATGAATGACCTATGAAATTGAGCTTCAATTTTAAATATGTTTTATGTATTTTAAGAAATACATCCTACTATATTTCTTGAATTACTTTTCTTAAACAACTCCAATTGCTTTCAAATTTTCAAGGATGCTTCTTGAGGATGTTTTAAACATTCCCAAATTTATTCATGTTTGTTTGAATCTTGAAGAAATCTCAACTGGTATATTATATTTCTTGGTCAGAATTTGACCTAGAAATTCAAAATCCCAAGAACTATGAGTTCATAGGGAAATTCAAAATTATTCTTTATGGATTGTTTGACATAGTATAAAGGGTTAGTTAGCCACAAAGTTTTATCCAATATCAGGTCTAAAGAGCCCAATGTGAACTTTCTAATATATATATTGGATGACTTTGATGGCTTGAAATTGCGAGGGTTTAACCATTCTTTCATCATTGACTCATGGTTTTAATTTTAAGGATATTGGAGTTCATTTGGTTTGTCATTTAATATATAATTTATAAAAAAAAGGAATTTAATAAATAAATAAATAAGGCAAGTTAATAAATGAAAATAAATAAATAAATAAAAAGGGAATTTAATAAAATAAATAAATAAAATAGAAAAAGGGAATTTAATAAATAAATAGGAGCTCATATGGAGTAATTGAGACATATGAGAATGTTTCAATTAATATTTAATCATGTGTTTAATAAAATTTAGGAATTTTATATTAAATAAAAAAGGGAATTCAATAAATAAGATAAATCATCGAGCTTAGAAGCTCTCTCACGCTCCCGTGCTCTGGCAACTTCTTGGCAACTTTTAAGGTTTCTCCTTTTGGTCGATTTCATGGCTCATCATGGAGGTTTTTTGTTTCGAATTGCTATTTTTCTCCATTAAATCTTTTCCTTCTTGTTTTACATCTTGCTTTTTCTTTTGCTTTGCCTCTCAATTTTGGTTTTTCCTTTTGTTTGATGGCAACTCAGTCATTATCGAACCCACGTAACACTTGCAAACCACCAGATATAGAGAAATATATGGGTTTATCTAGTATTTTTGGTGGTAACTCACGATCTTTCAAAGTTGTAGTTCCTGGAGGTTCTTCCTCTTCTTCCCCTAAACTTGATCTAGTTCAAACTTCTTTTAAAGGTCTTCCAGCTTTGATGTTTGATGAAAAGGTGATTACTCAATTGGCTACTCCCTTCGTATTCATGTTGGTTGGGAAATTTGTTTTGCATTGCCAAAATTTAGATACCATTCACTCCTTTTTTTTTGTTAATCTTAAACTATCTGGAAACTTTTCTATTGGTTTGTTGGATCAACATCACATAGAAATTCAACTAACCAACAATTTAGATTACAGGGGTATTTTCTCTTGAATATCTTACTACATTAACTCCTATCAAATGCGACTACTCAAATGGAAGCCTTTTTTGGATATTAAAGAAGAATGATCAATTGCTCCTATGTGGGTTTCACTTCCTAATTTGAGGTTTGCACATGTTTAATTCTCATATTTTGTTTTCTCTAGCATCAACTTTTGGTAGACCCTTACAAACAAACAAAGCAAAGGCTTCCATTTTGCACTATTTGTGGATCATATATTGGTTGAAATGGATGTGTCTAAAAAGCATCCTAAGAAAATTTTGCTTGGCCTTGAGAATTGTGGGTACTTACAAAAAGTCGAATTTAAAAAATTTTCCCATTTTTTACAATCATTGTAGAATGCATGGGCATTACATTGCATAATGTTTTATTTTGTATTTGCACCTTCGCAAGAAAAAAGTGCAATCCAAAGTTAGTAAAGAAAAAAATGTAGTGGGTTCACCTTTACCTATAGAGGAAACCATTCCCTTGTATTATAATGTGGCAATTGAGAGTCTTCCTACTCTAAATGAATCAGTGCAAGATCCTCAATCTGTTATGAATGTTAACAATGAATTTGGTGGCTCAGAAAATCCTGATCATATTAAGACTTGTAATGACATTACTGAAAATACGATGGATGTTCCAAGAAATAATGTTGTTAAGAGAATATCAAAACCCTCTTATTTTTCTATTCTATCTATTGAATGTCGTGGTTCAAATGTTGTCAACAACCTAGAAGAGCAAATGGTTGTTATTTATTCTAAACACAACAACAATTTAACTTCTTTGTAATTTCCTTGTTGTACTAACAAAAACTTTAACTGATTTTGATTTAGTTGTTAACAATTCTCAACATGTTAATCAAGCCATTACAGATCTATCTTCGATTGAGCAAAATAATGTAGAAGAAGAAGAAGAAGAGGGATAACTTGTGTATAACAATGTGGAAGAAGGGGAGCTTCTTCAGGATAACATAGAAGAGTGTGAAATCACTCAGCATTACGATAAGGGTAATGGTAGTAAGGATTCTTAAGCTTTTACTCATAATTCAAATACTTTAGATGGTGCTAATAAAAACATTTATAATTAAAATAGTTTGTTGGACAATGATAATGGCTTGTACATAGTTCATGGTAAGATAAATAGGAAAAATAAAACATTAAATGTTTATTCTCCTAGTAGTACCAATTCTCAAACATATAGTAAGTTGCATTTTAATGATTAAGCCTATTATTTGGAATGTTAAGGGCAATGGTTGTCCATTTACTAGAATTAGAGTCAAAATTTTATGTTGTATTCATAATGTGTTCATTTTAGTGTTGCTTGAACCCCTTATTTTTGTTGCTAAGTTGGATGAGACTGCTCAGATTTTGGGTTTTAATCATGCCTTGGCTAACTCTTCTAATAAAATTTGGTTCTTATGGAAAGATTTGATTGTTATTGATGTTATTGGTGATTATTTCAAGTTATTCATTGCAATATTAAATTTATGTAGTTTAGATGTCATGTTTCTTTTGTGTATACTTCTTCCTCTCATATTACTAAAAATATTTTATGGGATTAGCTTTCTAATTTTCATGGTTTAATTAGTTTTTCGTGGTTGGTTGGTGGTGATTTTAATAGTATCTCTAATTCTACTAAAAGATTTGGTGGTTTTATCCCGATCTATCGGTTTATGGAGGATTTCAATAATATGATTTTGGAATGTAATCTTGTTGACATTGGGTTTACTGGCAACTCTTTCACTTGGAATCATGGTAATATGTAGTAATGGTTGGATCATGTGATTTTTAATGATGTTTGGATTAATTCTAATACTAGTACCTTTGTGGAACACCTTAGTAGAACCTTCTCTGTTCATTATCCTCTTCTTATTAGTATTATGATGAGGCAGGATGGTCCTCACCAAACTTTAGATTTTAAAATATGTGGTTAGTTTATAACTCTTTTTAAAACATGGTCCAAGAAAATTGGCATGCTCCTCTACATCCTAATAATTCCATCAAGGGCATGAATAATTTGCACTTCAAATTTAAAAGATTAAAATATAAATCAATTAGTGGAGTAAGAATGTTTTTAAAATTATCTTCATTAAAATTTTATTTACCGAGGATAATGTTAACTCTATTGAGTCTAATTGAGGAATCCATCCCTTTGATGAGAATTTTAAGGCCCTTCAAGATGCTAAAAACTCTCTTTTTAAGTTACAAACTCAAGAGGAAGTTTTTTTTGGAAACAAAAAATTTTTTCATCTCATTGAAGGGATAACAATACTAAGTATTTTCATGCCCTAGTCAAGAAGAATAGAACTAAGAACATCATCATAAGAGTTCTCTTCCTGATGACTCTCATATTGAGGATGTGGGGGAAATTGGTAATTTGGTCGTGAAGCATTTTAAAAATTTGTTCAATAAATTTTTTGATATGTATCCTATTGATCATCCTGATCTCATTCCTTTTATCATTAACGAGGTTGATAATAGGGCACTTACATGGCCTCTTACTTTGGAGGAAATGAAGGACATTGTTCGTGCTATGAACTTTGATTTCATGGCTGGCCCTGATGGTTTTAGCAATAATATTTTTTAGAAAGCTTGGGATATTATCAATGATGAATTATATGGTGCTATTTTGGATTTTTTGCTAGCAACATTATTCCTAAATGTTTCTCTAGTACCTCCAGTGTGCTTATTCCTAAGAAGATGGCTATTAATAATTGGGTTGATCTTTGTCCTATTAGTCTTTACTCCTTTTTAAGTCAGCTTATTTCTAAAATTTTAATGACTCGTTTATCTCCCTTACTTTAGAAAATTTTTTCTACCAATCAAATAGGTTTTGTCAAGGTGAGAGCTATTTTTGATAACATCTTACTTGCTCAAGAGGTTCTTCATGATATTGATCTTAGGGTGAGAGGGGAAAACATTATTATGAAATTAGATATTGATAAAGTTTATGATAACATCAACTGGAATTTTCTCTACAACATTCTGCATATGTTTTCTTTTAATTTAGTTTCTATTAAGTTCATTATAAAGTTGTATTGAAGGTTGTTTTTTTCTTTATTATTGTTAATGATAAAAGCAATGGCTTCCTTAAGTCTTCTCATGGGTTAAGACAAGGAGACCGTATTTCCCTAGCTCTTTTTTTATTGCTATTGAGTATTTTTATCAAGAGACCTAACTAGCCTCTATGAAAATCACAATAATCTTATTTACAGAACCTTAGGTGGTTTTCATATCTCTCATTTGTGCTTTGTCAATGATGCCATTATTTTTGCCAATGTGTATTTTAATATGATTAATATTCTTATGAGATTTATTCATAATTTTGAGATTTTGAGAATCCTTTCTTTAAATAAAAGTAAGAGTTGCTTTATTCCTTCCAACAAACTTCCTCTTGATCATATTAATGCTATTAAAGGTCTTACTATTTTTGTGCATGTCTTTTTACTTATTAAATGATTCATGTTATTATTATTCGACAAGTTTTAAGCTGGCTGTCGACTACCTAACGCAACCCTTCACTTTTCTCATCCAGGACTTGGGACCTGGCAATAGCAGTGTTAAAGTTCCAAGAGAAAGTTCTATGGAGAGTTCTTGAAAAGAATTGGTTAATAACACTTATATTCAAATCATTAAAGATATGTATGCATGAGTTATTACTTGTGTTCAAACACAAGGTGGTTTGACCAAGTATTTCCCTATTTCGGTTGGGTTACATCAAGGATAATCCTTAAGGCCATATCTTTTTGCTTTATTCATGGATGTTCTCACTAGACCTTTGCAAGAGGATGTACCTTGGTGCATGCATTTTGCTGATGATATTCTTCTTGTTCATAAGACTAGAGATAGAGTTGAAGGTAAACTTGAATTATGGAGGTCAACCTTAGAGTCTAAAGGTTTTCACTTGAGTAGATCTAAAATAGAATATATGGAGTGTAATTTTAGTAGTAATAGACCTAGTGAGGGGATTGTCACTTTGGGCGATCAAGTCATTAATAAGAGTACACATTTTAGATATCTTGGATTTATTGTTCAGAGTGATGGTGAAATAGATGGGGATATTATCAACATAAATCAAGTTGGATGGTTGAAGTGGAGGAATGCATTGGGCTTCTTGTGTGATAGAAAAGTACTCCACAAGCTTAAGGGAAAATTTTATAAGATGGTGGTGAGGCCTGCAATTCTTTATGGTGTTGAATGTTGGCCATTAAAAGAGAAGCACAATACTAAGTTAAATGTGATAAAGATGAGGATGCTCAGGTGGATGAGTGGATTTACCCTTAGAGATAGGATACGAAACGAGCATATATGTGAAAAGGTTAGAGTGGCTCTAGTGGAAGATAAGATTAGAGAGAGTCGCCTTAGATGGTTTGGTCACATAAAATGGCATTCTTCCGATGACCTGGTTAGGAGAGTAGATGTATTAGATTTTACTTATGTTAATAAAGGTAGAGGCAGACCTAAAAAGACTTGGTTATAAAATATTAGGAATGACATTTCTTTATTAGATTTAAACGAGAATTTGACTTTTAATAGGACACAATGGAGAAAAAGGATTGATATAGCCGACCCCACGTATTGGATAAAGGCTTGATTTTGTTGTTGTTGCTTTTTACTTATTAAGTATCTTGGGGTTCCTCTCTTCAAAGGACAGAATAAATCTTTTATTTTTGATGAACTTTTTGCATCTGTGCAAAAAAGACTTAATTCTTAAGAATTTATTTTTTTTTTTAGATAGGGTGGCATATTGATCCTTATTAAGAGTGTATTATGTTCTTTACCTATTTATATCTTTTAAAGTATACAACCTACCCATACAATTTGTAGCAGAATTAAAAATTTTATTAATAAGTTCTTCTGGAAGGGCACCAATAACAATTTTAAAATCCTCTGGACTTCTTGATGTTAAGCTTAGTCTTTGGGCCAAGTTCCTGACTGCAAAATATTGTGTTGGTAAGCATCCTACCATTTGTTCTTAAAATAAGGGTGACTGTAGATTTTGGAAGTGACTTTGTAACAATAAATGGGAAGCTAAGCCTCATATTAAATGGGTTGTTGGCCGTGCTAACATATTATTTTGGCAAGATCATTAGGTTGGTGATCTTTCTATCGATTTTAAGCTTAATACTTTCTCTATTGTTGTTGTTATGGTGAACACCTTTATTACTGAGAATACTTGGAATTATTACAAGCTTGCTGAGGTTTTCCCTGAATCTATTATCAGTCTTATTTTACATTACTCATAATACTGATGCTGAAGACTACTTATTATGTTACTCATCTAATAATGGTATTTTTAGGTTGAAGGATGCTTGGAATGATTTTAGAGTAAAGAATAATGTCACTAAAATTTTTTCCATAATATGTCATAAAAGTATTCCTACTACTACTGCTACTTATATTTTGAGAATTATACATAAATAAATTTCTACTGATGATAACTTACGTAAGAGAGGTTTTGTGTTACAGTCCTAATTCTAATGTTGTAACAAGTGGAGAATATGCACCATGTCTTTATTTTTAGCCCTATTGCATTCAAAATTTGGATTATATCAATTTCTTCAAACATTACATAAAAAAAAAAGTAAATTAGAAAATTATTCCACTTGTCAAATTTTTTAGTATTAATAAATTATTTAATATTAATCTTAATATGTGTTATTCAAATTAAACATAATTAAGTTCATTATTAAAGCTAATTATATAGTATCTCATCTAAAACTTAATCGAACAGATGAAGCAAAATTTTTGCTTGGGTTAGCATAATTTAAAAAATATTTGTGTTAGATTGAATATTTTAAATTTTATCAATATAATTAAATAATTTAGTTAATTTGTAAACTAAATCATTCTAACAAATCAAATGATCACATTTAATTACTACTAGGGTTGAAAAAACTAACAACTTAGCACATGAGATCCCAGCCAAGATTAAAAGAATGATAAACTGGATTTTGTTGCCAAATGCACTTAGGTTGCTACAGAAGGTGAGAAAGAATAAATATAAGGCTTCTCTAGATGACACCAAGATGCACTATTGACGTTTCAGCTCAAGACATGACTGAGACCACCATTCCTATATAAAAAGTTAAAGATTTTGGTTTCATTTGGGACGGCTTTCTTATTGTTTAATGTAGTCATTTTTTATTATAAAATTTTCTAATTAAATAAAGTTTTATATTAAAAACTATTTCTGAAAGCAGTAAAAAAGACATCCCAAATGAAACCTTAACAACTTGAGATTTATTCTTTTCAAACTCATGCAAGCATGAATAAAGTCAACTTCTTGGATCAACTTGCTATGATAAAAACTAATGTTGAGGGTAAGGGAAGTTGATTAACTTCTTTGGGAGAAAGCACATGAAGCAATTTTGAAGCATTTTCTTTATGAGATGAAGTCACCAATGAACTTCATCACAAAGTTTAAGAATGGAAGACCAAAGAAACCTCAACTTATAAATTCATGGAATTGTCTTAGTCTAGCTGATTTCTTGTTGGGGATGACTTTTTTCTTTAGTTACTAATCCAATGCTTGTCCATATCTATTAGAACCAAATATGTTCGTGGAAGACACCGAATCATACTAGGAGAAGAAATTTATGAGGGATGATTTGAAACCTATGTGAGAATAGAGAGTAAGTACTTAGTAGAGAAACTCTTTAAGAAAATGCTCAAGAAACTCAAAGTTTCAATAGTCAAAACATATAAAATGCTCATTTTCCCCTTTTATTTAATATGTTTGTCTCATTAGTAAAAAGTCAGTAGGTCTTTTCAATCTATTTAGAATTCAAATTGTAGTATCAAGACTATATCTTGATCTAAAAAAACTCATAGAAAAATATAAAGTTATTTCTCCTTACTTCTCTTTTGGAATACATTAAAGTTGCAATAATCCATAGGGCCTGTTGTTTAATAGTTTTCTCCATCCATCATGTTTCATATTTGAATATAAATTTAGCTAGTTCTGCTTTATACCAGACCAACAAAACATCATATTTAAATCATGATACATCTTACTACTACAAGGATAGATTGCATATCTAGAATAATGGGCCTCAAGAAGAATATATCTTCTCCAATAACTACTATTTCAAACTCATAAACTATTACCACTGGACACAACATGCCAATTATCTATTTATAATATTTGCCTCATTCAAGAATGAATTTGATCCACAATTGACCCATAATCTTTATCTTTATTCTAAAATTCCTTAATTCTTTTTTATAACTTGGGATGAATAATCATAATTTTTGCCTACATATGATATTTATTGATTTAGAAAAAGCATATGACAAAGTTCCAAGAGAAGTGTTATGGAGAGTTCTTGAAAAGAAAGGAGTCAATAATGCTTATATTCAAATCATTAAAGATATGTATGCAAGAACTATTACTTGTGTTCAAACACAAGGTGGATTATCCAAGTATTTGCCTATTTCAGTTGGGTTACATCAAGGATCAGCCTTAAGCCCATATCATTTTTCTTTAATCATGGATGATCTCACTAGACATTTGCAAGAGGATGTGCCTTGGTGTATGCTTTTTCTTATGATATTCTTCTTGTTGATAAGACTAGAGAGGGAGTTGAAGGTAAACTTGAATTATGGAGGTAAACCTTAGAGTCTAAAGATTTTCATTTGAGTAGATTTAAAACAGAATATATGGAGTGTAATTTTAGTAGTAATAGACCTTGTGAGGGGATTGTGACTTTGGACAATCAAGTCATTAATAAGAGTACACATTTTAAATATCTTGGATCTATTGTTCAGAGTGATGGTGAAATAGATGGGGATATTATCAGCAGAATTCAAGTTGGATGATTGAAGTGGAGGAATGCATCGTGCATGTTATGTGATAGAAATGTACCCCTCAAACTTAAGGGAAAATTCTATAAGATGGTAGAGAGGCCTGCAATGCTTTATGGTGTCGAATGTTGGCCATTAAAAGAGAAGCATTATACTAAGTTAAGTGTGGAAGAGATGAGGGTGCTTAGGTGGATGAGTGGCTTTACCCTTAGTGATAGGATATGAAATGAGCATATATGTGAAAAGGTTGGAGTAGCTTCAGTAGAAGATAAGATTAGAAAGAATCGCCTTTGATGGATTGGTTACATAAAACGACGGCCTTCCGATGACCCGGTTAGGAGAGTAGAGGTATTAGATTTGTCTTATGTTAAGAAAGGTAGGGGTAAACCTAAAAAGACTTGGTTAGAAAATATTAGGAATGACCTTTCTTTATTAGATTTAAACGAGAATTTGAATTTTAATAGAACACAGTGGAGAAAAGGATTCATGTAGCTGACCCCACGTAGTGGGATAATGGCTTGATGTTGTTGGGATGAATAATCATCAAATAAATATTTCTTGTATGCACATTAGATGAGTATACAAATTTAAATTCTAGTCTTTCCATCTTTTGAATAGACACTTCGTCATAAGTGATTAGACTAATTTACTAGTCCCATAAATATTTCTATTTAAAGAATTTACAATGATATTTGCTCTTCTAGGCTGTAAGATAATATTTAAATCATAATCCTTAATGAATTCTAACCACATTCGTTGTCTCATATTTAACTATGAGGTTAAAATATGCTTCAAACTTTCATGGTCAGTAAAGATCTCACACCTAGCACTATATAGATAAAGTCTCATTATTTTAAAAGAAAATACAAATTCCATCAATCTAGATTATATGTAGGATAGTTCTCTCATGCGGCTTCAACTACTTGGAAGCATAAGCAATTACTTCCTTGGTCTACTACAATACACATGCAAAACCTTTCAATGAAGCATCATTTACACATAAAATCCTTCAACTTCAAATGGATAGTTAATATAAGGGATCACACCAAATTCTCCTTCAACTTGTAGAAACTAGCTTTTCACTCTAGAGTTCAATCAAATAGTATAGCCTTCTAGGCTTATTTTGTAAAAGAAATTTAATTATATAGAAAGCCTCTGACAAGCTGCATTTTATAACCTACCATTCAAAATATTGTGAACCTCTATAGTTGAATTCATCCTAGATCAATCAACTACACTTTGCAACTTCTAGAGATCCATAGAAATTCCTTCATTTCTTACCAGATGCCCTCGATTCTACATTCTTTATCCAAAATTCATGTTAGAAAACTTAGCATATAAACTATGTTATTTTGAAATCTCTAATTTCAATCATAAATAATTTGCATGATCCTTTTCAAGCTTAGAATATAGAAGAATTTCATCAATAAATATAATAATGAACTAATATTAATACTCCCTGAAAATTATATCTATTAGCATATGAGCACCCTAAGGTAATCTACTCAGTTTAATAAAATCTCTAAATAATAACTATTGTAATTGAATCTTGAACTCATGTAATTCTTTTTGTGCCTTTCTATAACGATCCTTAGCAATTGATAACGTCCAAGGTATTACTTCAATACAAAATTACACTTTTCTTATAGAGGAAAATTTACCAATTCTTCAAGGAATACACAAAAAATTCTTTCACTACATAAATATTTTTAATACTTTTAATAGGTTCATTTAAATCCCTTACAAAGGCTAGAAATACTAAATCAACCTTTCTCTGGAACCTTTTGGCTTGTACCATAGAAATCAAGGAAGATAAAATACACAGTGTTCCTTAATTATAACTACTTATGCTTTGTCACATAATCAAACTATTTTCTTATTATAATTTATTTGATCCCCATATTAACTCTAACTTCTTATTTACATTCTCAATTTCACACTTGCACAACTAACTAACAGTTAAATGATCACTAGTTAACAAAAAAATAAATTAACTAAACCACGGACATATAGGGATGTCATCAAAACTACTAAAAATATACTCATATAAAAATGAATGACTAGTTCTAGAATCAAATAAAATAAGATGCATGGAACAAAAATAAAATTTGTAATTATCACCATGCTGAGTGCATTCTTAGCATCCTACTAAGTCATATTATAAATTATGGGCAAAATAGCAGCAACACTACCCACCTATGAATGAGTTCATGATCCAAAGAAATTCATTGATTGGATTACCTATATAGCTAAATTTTTTAACAAGTACCAAATATTTAACTACCCAAGAAGTACCTTTGTTAAGGTGAAATTTTTATGACATGCAAAATTTATTGCACAAATTTCTTACCAAAGTAAGAGAGGTTAGGGATGAACCAACTTACTTAGGTTGAGATTAAAGAGATGCTAAAGGCTACATATTCTCAAACAATAAGAAAAAGAAATTCCACAAGCAACTTCTGACCCTTAGGTAAGGAAGAATACACGTGGTATAGTATATAAACTAATTTAAGGATTTGATTATCAAGGATAACTGTATTGATTTAGAATGGTCATTAGCCATCCAATTAACTATTAGTCTTAAGAGTGAGATGAAATTTGAGGTAGAGTTCTATGACGCAAAAATCCTAGAATATGCTTAAAATTAAGATTTACTCCCAAATAGCAAAAGGAGGAAGCTTCTTTATCAAAAGAAAGAAGTCCGATCTAATTTATTCAATCATCCACCACATTATTTCAAGAATTTTAGTGCTAAACACGGACGCGGACCTACATCTTCTAATGATCAACAAAATAAGAATTTCCAACAAATACTTTTTAAGTTTGGTGATATGTTATACTTTAAGTGTCACAAATGGAATATATAAAATCAGTGTAAAGCTAAAATTATCTTCCAAGATGATATTGAGGAAGAAGTATAATAAAAGAAATTTGATGATTAATCTCTTATGATACCCCTTTTTTATGATTACATAGGTCATCTTGTGGAAACATAAGCCAAGATAATGAAGTCTATCATAGTTTATATTACTAAAGAGAAGGATGAGTCTATTATCCATAATTTTTTATTGTAAGAACAAACTATGCAAAATTGTTATTAAAGAGAGCACTACCATTAATGTGGTATATAAACATGCACACATTGAAGAGCTAACCTTAACTCAGAATCCTACAACCATACAAAGAAAGTTTGTTAATCAAAATGTCATTATCCATCACATCTAGATGTTAAGAACATGTTAAGATAGGTGGTTGTCTAGACAAAATATGGAATAATGTACATCAAATGAAAGAACACATACTTTTAATAAGTCCCAACTTCTAAAAAGGGGTCTCCTACAGTAAAATCTTTAGAATAACTTGATGAATACTTCTTATATTTGGGTAGTGATTCTTAATTTTTTATTCTTTCTTATAATCATACATTCTTAATCCTAGGGATAATATCTTATTCTTCTTCTACTTCTTTAAGCTATACAACCCTATCAAACTCAATAAAGGTAGCATGAGTTGACTCTTCTACTACCAATATTCTATTACTGAATAATCTATATGTTTTTTTCTATAGAAGAGTATCCTAGAATCATTCCTTCATCATCCATTACATCAAACTTTCACACTTGAGATTTTCCATTACTTAGAATAAAATATTTGCATCTAAAGACATAGAAATGGTAAATTCTTGGTGTTTTGCACTTAAGTAACTCATATGGGGTCTTCTTTAATTTAGCTCTAATATTTACCAGATTCAATATATAACAAGTTGTATTTAGCACTTCATTTTAGAAATACATTGGCAGTTTATATTCATTTAGAATCACCCTAATACCCATAATTAATATCCTTTTTTTTTCTTTTTGCTATGCCAATATATTTGGGTGTTCCAATTGCAAAAAAAAAATATCTTCTATTCATATTTGCTAAAAATATGTGTCAAACTTCTCATTCTCATGCTCCCTACTTTGATCATTGTGAATAGTAGAGTCGATGCATCTTATCTTTCTTTGAATCCAAATTAAGAAATTTTGAATTCATCAAATTATTTACTTTTGTTAGGCAATAACTTAACCCATCTGAATCCAGGGTAGTCATCTACGCCCAAAGCCATATAGCTTACCTCATGGACGTATAGTGCTAATGGATCTAAATAAATCCATGTGTAAAATCTACAAAAATCTATTAGTGTCTACTTATATAATTGAATGAAATTAGCATGCATCACACATGAATTCTTTGGTAAATTCTAACTTTGGTATACCCCTTACTAGTTCTAAGTGTATGATTTTTCTTAGAGTTCTCATACTACCATGACATAGTCTCTAATGTAACATTCAAAACTAATCTATTGTTATTTTTAGAAAACATACTTCACTAGTATTCTCAATACAATCCATGTCAATCAAATAAAACACAATTAATCTAAGCTCTTTTATAATAGTTTTATTGCTTAGAAAGAGAAATCATTTATGAGAATAAAATTTAAATCAAATTCTTTGTCGTATAGTTCACTTATGCTAAGTAGATTATATTTTAATCCTTCTACCAATAATACTTTTTAATATTAAATCTATTTACTTAACCTACTGTACTTATACTAATGATATTTTTGTTAGTGTTATTCCTAAGGAGCCCACATTCTCCACTTTTCAACTCCATTATGATAAATTTTTATGTCCCCAATCATGTACCTTGAGCATCCACTATTTAGATACCATGTGGCTTCACTAGACCCCTTGTGAGACAAACTTGTAAAATATATTACAACGTAAATTTTGGAACCTAAATAAACATGGGCACCATAATAAGAGGTGATGAGGAGATGTTATGTGATTCTTATAATGCCTTAAGCCTTCAGACATATTTTGTGATAAGGTTGACTTCTTATGGTAAAACTTGTGCTATGTGTCCTACCATGACACAAAAAAATTTGTAATTCTTAGAAATGAATGAGCTAGTCCATGTGATGACTAGATCTTCTTCTTATGAGAGAATGATGTATGTAATTCCCTACTGGATTCTGAATGAACAAGTATAGATCTATATGCAAAAGCTTTGAGTTCTGTGATATTTTTTCATTAATATTTGTTTGCACTTTTAACAATTTATTGTTTCACATGTGTTTGATGCTTACTTTCTTACAAATGCAAAACTTCTTCATCTATTATCTTATATGTGGCAACAAATTCAATATGCACGCTTATTTTTTCCTTCAAATAATTTTCTAGAATGTCAAACTCTGTAACTAAACTAGAATGCACATCTAATAATGTAATATGTTTACTTTTTAAGCAACAAAATTTGGAAACTAAATCTGAGCTCATCTAAAAATACATTAAGCTCATTTTTCATGTAGAAGAAATTTCTTTTTAACATTTTATGACCAACAAGCAAGTAATGTGAAATAAAATTGAAATCATACAAAATTCACATAAATGATCATTATTATAATCACATGTATTGTCTTTCACCCTCAAAAATTGGTTTGTAACTACCACTATAGGAAATTCAGCCATTACCGGCGGCTTCGACCTACGGTTGTCTAGCCGCCCGTGCCATTACCGGCGGCTTCGACCTACGGTTGTCTAGCCGCCCGTACTAACGACGGTTTATCTGGCGGTCTACCGCCGGTGAATGCACAAAACAAATAATTTAAATAAATTTAAAGTAATTGTGCGAACTCCCTATCTTCTAAGTTCCATTCCATGAATGGTATTTGAACTTAGTGCCATTTACAATTCTATGGGATGGAGAATATCCAAAATAAATAAAATGTCACATTCAATAATAAATAGATTTAATAAACATTGAGATTTGAATTTTTCAAAAGTGAAATAGGCTATTATAAAAAGAGTGAAATAAGGGCAATAGAATACCCTTCCGAAGTATTTGGTTCTCAAATTGTGCCATGATAGAATCTATTTAAGGTGTTGGAATAAAAGAAATAAGAAGCATGCTTTGATACCAAATGAATTTGACTTTAAACAAGCAAGAGTGTGCGTTGGGGTCCTGGGGAGAAGGTGAATTGATAATTTAAAGAGCAATTAACAAGCAACAACAATTATAGAGTTAGTCTTAATAACATTTGAAGATAAGCCACAAGAGTAATACAATAATTTAAAAATAAATTCAAGAGCAAGTGTAATATACAATAATATTTTTAAATAAAATTCGAATTCTGACACTCGAAAAGATTTTTCTTGTTTTTAAATTAAAGCGCCACTTTGCATAAATAAAACTAGATACAACAACAACAACAACAACAACATCAAGCCTTTATCCCACTATGTGGGGTCGGCTACATGAATCCTTTTTCTCCATTGTGTCCTATTAAAAGTCAAATTCTCATTTAAATCTAATAAAGAAAGGTCATTCCTAATATTTTCTAACCAAGTCTTTTTAGGTCTACCCCTATCTTTCTTAACATAAGTCAACTCTAATACCTCTACTCTCCTAACTGGGTAATCGGAAGGCCGTCGTTTTATGTCACCAAACCATCTAAGGCGACTCTCTCTAATCTTATCTTCTACTGCAGCTACTCCAACCTTTTCCCATATATGCTCATTTCACATCCTATCTCTAAGGGTAAAGCCACTCATCCACCTGAGCATCCTCATCTCTGCCACACTTAACTAAGTATTATGCTTCTCTTTTAATGGCCAACATTCGGCACCATAAAGCATTGCAGGCCTCACTACCATCTTATAGAATTTTCCCTTAAGTTTGAGGGGTACATTTCTATCACATAACAAGCCCGATGCATTCCTCCACTTCAACCATCCAACTTGAATTCTGCTGATAATATCTCCATCTATTTCACCATCACTCTGAACAATAGATCCAAGATATATAAAACGTGTACTCTTATTAATGACTTGATCGCCCAAAGTCACAATCCCCTCACTAGGTCTATTACTATTAAAATTACACTCCATATATTCTGTTTTAGATCTACTCAAGTGAAAACCTTTAGACTCTAAGGTTGACCTCCATAATTCAAGTTTACCTTCAACTCCCTCTCTAGTCTTATCAACAAGAAGAATATCATCGGTAAAAAGCATACACCATGGTACATCCTCTTGCAAATGTCTAGTGAGAACATCCATGACTAAAGCAAAAAGATATGGGCTTAAGGTTGATCCTTGATGTAACCCAACCGAAATAGGAAAATACTTGGTCAATGCACCTTGTGTTTGAACACAAGTAATAGCTCCTGCATAAATAAAACTAGATAAATAATAAAAAATTAGAATGTGTATTAGCTTAACTATTAATGCTTTTGATCATCAAAACCCTATTGTGCATCATACTCATGAGGTTGAATAGGTTGTTCTCATGGGGTGAGTTGAATATTTAAAAATAATTTACTTACAACAATAAGTATAGTGGATGTCCTAAAAAATTTTGAAGATAAGCAACAAGAGTAATACAATAATTAAAAAAATGCAAGAGCAAGTGTAATACAATAATCTTATCACATAAAAATTTGAATTCTCACACTTGATAGTATTCTTCTTAATTTTAAATTAAAACACCAATTTACATAAATAGAACTAGATAAATAACAAAATATATGTTGAAATAAAAATAATGAAAAGTAGGGAAAACATAAAGTTAATTTTATACGGGTTCAACAACTTGCAGAATGTTCACTCCCCAAGGTCCTCATCCTTGAGAACTCTACTAACCCACTAGTTTTTTCTCCTTACAAGGCGGGGAGAGCCCTTCTCCTTTCTCTAACATGGTTAAAAACATTATTCACCACTTTTTTCCTCAAAAAACATCAAAATCCCTCCTACTTCCCTAGATGTTAGAGATTCATTCCCCCACCCTCCTCGACTAGACTCAAGGTTTTAAACCAAGACTTCTTATAGCACCTTATTTTATTTTTAAGGAAATAACCTACATAAATGATTAAAATGTTGATTAGCTTAACCAATAATGCTTGTGCTCATCAAAATCCGACTGTACACCAGGCTCATGAGGTCGAATAGTTTGTACTCTTTATAATAGGAGTGATTATGTCAGTGTTCTTTGTTTAGGTCTCCTTCAATGAGTTCTTAAGTTGGATAACTCTTCTAAGGTGCGTTCCCTTAGGGCATTCCATTAAACTCACACTAGTTCTTTTTTAATCATCTTAAAAGATCTTTTCCTTATCTCCAAAAAGTCACTATGGGTACTATAATTTTGAATCTCCATGTTTATTGTTTGCTTTTAATTTTTGGTCTTCATATTGTGCGGATCTTCTTATCATAGGCATCAATCTGAACTAACCGCACCTTAGAATATTTGTGGATAACACCGAAGCCTACTAGCTTGTTGGCGGGTTGGTGCAAGTGAACCATGCGAAGGAAGTTAACAAGTATGTAAAGTTAGAAGCCCTTTGGCTGGATTAAAAAAGTTCAAATAAAATGAAATATAATATAAAATTAATACACTATATTTGAAATGTTTGAATATGTTTAGGTGTATGTTAAATGAATGCAAGTGGTTTTTTTTTCCTTGAAGTAAATTGAATGCATTGTAAAGCCCAACAAAAGTAGTGGCGGTGATTAGCTGGAAATAATGGTAGCAATGGACAACAACAACAACAACGACGGTCGATGTCTAGCATACATCAGTGGCAAGCCACAACTGTCTATGGCAGCGATTGCGACGGCATGGGCGATAGTCGACGGTGGTCGTAGGTGGCGGCAAGTAGTATTGGCATTAACCCACGGAGTAATTATATTTGTTGGTTTTAAAAAAAAATAATCCTCTTGTTATAGTCATACAATTACTTCTATAAATAGCTAAATAAACTTTAAAAAAACTCTCTGTATTTAAAATTTTTAGAGTAAATTCTTATTTTTAAATATTTAGATTTCTGATTGGAAATATGCAATTCTTCCCTTCATTTTTACGCTACAAAAATAATTTCTATGCAAACCTTTGGTCATTGAAATCATACTACCATTTCTTTCTTGTTGTTTTTATTTTTTTATTTTTGGTTAAAACCCACGGAGGGGCCTACGCGTTAATTAAATGTAAAATTACAAAGTCCTTAAAAGGACCTTGCGCTAACTACTGCTCATAAGAGCTACAAAAATAAAGGTAAAAAAAACCTATGAGCACAAAGTCCTTACTACCAAAAAGTACATAACATTCTAGGTACATTCTACGGTGCTTAAGAACGAGCACCCAAAAGAAGGGAAGAGAAGAAATCCTATCCATCACGAACAGCTTCCCAGCAAAAATTTAGAATTCCCTTCCACCTGCACAGAACACTTGCACAAGATGCAAAAAACCCACGAAAAACCAACAGCAAATAATACAATAGAAAGCATTAAAGGAATTAGAAACCCACCAGTACCAACAGCTAACCGAGATGATGACAGCAGTTTTGCAACGACATAATTCAGAAAAAATCTCTCAGATGAGAGAAGGAAAAAGCAAGTCCAGAGGGCCATCAAATTCCACAAGTTAACCACAGCCAGCCATTTCCACACCCTCATATAATACACCAAAGAAAGCCAACTCCTCCACACCCCCAAATTCCCCAAGAAAATCCTCCCCACCCACCCAGCCAACAACACAACACCATAACCGAACTAACAACCATCCACATAACATAAAAAACATACTAGCCTCCCCAGAATCAGGACTACAATGCACCAATAACAACAGCAACCAACACAATACAACAGTAAGAATAGCCCAACACAGACAAATCACAAAGAAAATAATATTAGACCTGAGACCACCACATTTAGGATTAACCAACAAAACCATGAAACAGTACACAGGAACCCAGCAACACACCTCACCGAAAAGGAGGGACAGAGAACCCAGATCAAAACAAAATCACCACCAAAGCAACCGAGAATTAATTACAAACATAAGAAAAACCAATTTGATCTAATTTGACTTAGCCTTGAACATAGGCAAGCACCTGATCCAGAAAAGCTCCTTATAATCCTTAAAAACAGTACCCAAAATGTCTAAGGCTTGCGCAACAACATTCCCTTCCTCCTTAATAATAGAATATGAATAAGAAAAAGACTTCAAGTCATCTTTAATATTTCTTTTGATGTAAAACAGATCCGGGACACACCTACTATCATCACTATCAAGACTAACCATGCTATCAAAACACGAAGCAGCCTCTAAGATAATGTTCTGGATACAGAATTTATTGCAAAGCTTTAGCCCATACAGAACACCCATAAAAAAAAGCCATGTGACTATCCTCAACAATAGCAGGCCCGGCAAAGCCAGAAATGTAAAAACCAAGATGATTTTTTATGATACTAGCATAACCATAATTACTACGAAATTTAACCCAAGCCACGTTCAACTTGAAATAATTAAGATTAGGCTTACGCCAATTCATGCAATTAGGTCTAATAAGACCCTTGTCCAACTCCCCATTAATATCAAAAAAAGGAAAGGGTGTAAAAACAGTTTTTAAAATTTTTTATTGAAAGCAAATAAGCAAAAAAAAGAGCAATGACCTTATCTTTAATTTTGTGAATAATTCTCTGATGATTCATAGTAACCCATTAAAATGAGAATCATTTGTTTCCAACCAAAGAAACCAACAAATAAGAGATGAAATCACATTTCTAATATGGCCTTTGGACTCCACAAACCAAAGGTCAAGCAAATGAGATATAGAAAAAGAAGCGTTATATAAATTAAGATGAAATAAATCCTCATAAAAAATCCAAACCTTAACTGCAATAGGACCAGATATAAAATCGTGATGCATATTGTCATCATGGAAACAGCATGGCACTTAGTGGTAATAGGGAAAGCTCTCTTCCTCAAATTTTCATTAGTAGGAATGAAGCTATGAAAAATTCTCCATAAAAAAATAGAAACAGTAGAGGGGATAGTGTTATGCCAAATCATTTTAAAAAATTTAGAAGTATCCTTTTTAATTCTAAAAGAATGCCAAGCACACTTAATAATGAAACAACCATCTTTAGAACCGAGAAGAGTAACACATCCTTAATATTGCCATTAATAGGGATCTTAAGAATAAGTTGGATAATACTATCCAGAAGTAAAGCAGATAGCTTCTCCAAATCCCACCCGTTAGACAAAAAATAATAATTAACCTTCCTCTTAGAGATAGAGACAGTGTTAGGTAAAGAATCAATAGAATCAGCATTGATCTACCTATCTTGCCAAAAGAAAATGTTCCCATTACCAAGGCCCCAAACTAACAAAGGCTCCATTTTCCATTTAATAGAACAAATCTGATGCCAAACTTTAGAGTGACCTTTAGAAAAATAACACAAGGACGGATGTTTCACACCACAATATTTGTCCCTCATAAAATTGGCCCACAGACTGACATTAGACCTAAAATTAAACCACAACTTCAAAGAGAAATCCCAAGCCAAATCACTCATGTCTTTACACCCTAAACCCCCTTCTTGCTTCGTAACACGGCACCCAACCCAATTCTTCCAATGAATCTTAGAATTAATAGCAGAACCTTTCCAAAAAAAAATATTCAAAATTCTCTCAATTCTAAGACAAACACCCTTAGTAGGAAGGAGAGTTTGAAAACTATAAACTAGAATAGAACATAATACACTTTTAATAAGAGTGAGATGGCCACCAAAACATAGAAAATTAGAGTTACAAGAAAACAATCTATTCTGAACCAAAGAAATTAAATCATCAAAAGCAAAGCTCTCTTTATACCCTTAAAAAGAGGAATACCCAAATATTTCAGAGGTAAAGCACCTTGAGAAAAACCAGTAAGATTCCTAATATCCAAAATTCGATCAGGCCCAACATTCTTAGAAGCAATAAAACAATATTTTTGCTTGTTAAAAGGCAAACCACTCACAGCTTCAAAGTGCCCAAAAAATCTTAAAATTTTACTAATCCTATTCTTAGAAGCGTTAGTAGAAATAATAAAGTCATCAGTAAAACATAAATTGGAGATATGAAAGCCACCTAAAGTTTTGAAATAAAGACTACGACAATTAAAGAAAAGATTACCCAAACCCCTCGAAAGATAATCAGCAGCAATAATGAAAATAGTCGGAGACAAAGGATCCCCTTGCCTCAGCCCATGAGAAGCTTGAAAATAACCATGAGTTTTACCATTCACAATAATAGAGAAAAAAGGAATTTCAATACAAGCTTTTATGAGATTAATGAAATTCAAATCAAAACCAAAAAGACTCAACATCTTATAAATAAAACTCCAATTAATATTATCATAGGCCTTAGCAATATCCAATTTCATGATCATGTTACCACCTCTCACCTTAATATCCAAATATTCACATAATTCCTGAGCTAAAAGGATATTGTCAACAATGGCATGACCTTTAACAAAGCCCTTTTGATAAGGAGATATAATCTTAGGCCGAAAAATAGATAACCTGCTAGTTAGAATTTTCAATATAAGTTTATAAAAAATAGTACACAAACTAATGGGTCTAAAATCACTCCACGAGTTAATAGCAGAGTTCTTAACAATTAAAACAATAGAAGTAGACGTAAAAAACTTCGAAATAGGAGATCCATTAAAAAAATTCATGACATCAGAGCAGAAATCATTAGAAATAATAGACCAAGTTTTTTGGAAAAACTTAGAGGTAAAATCATCCAGCCCAGCAATAGAATCAGTATTCATGTTAAATAAGATATCTTTAATCTCTTCAGGAAGAGGAGACTTAGTAAGGGAGTCATTCTCCTCTTGAGATATAACATTCAGAATAAGAGAAGTGTCAACACTAGAATCAGGAATAAAAGACTTATTAAGGTGCTTATGAAAAAAATCAACAGCCAAGCTAGCAATCTCATCTCTATCCTCAGTAGTAGAGCCATCCTCACGAGAAATTTTATGAATATTGTTAATAGAACGTTTCTTATTAACCAAAGCATGGAAATATTTAGTATTATTGTCACCTTCCACTAAATACTTGGTAGCCACTTTTTGCTTCCAAAAAGTTTCTTCTTGAACCTAAAGCTTATACATCTCCATTTTAGCTTCATTAAGAAAACACAGATTAGCCTCAGAGGAATCCGACTGACAAATATCCTCAAAGGAGTTGATTTTATTTTCAGCAAGTAAAATATTGTTAAACAAATCTTTAAAAACATTATGGTTCCACTAATTCAAAACCATCTTAAGTCTTTTCAACTTAAGCCATAATCTTTTCATGTTAGAAATAGAATTATTAGGATAAACATGAGCATCCCAATTCACCTGAACAACCTTCAGAAAAGAAACATGATGAAGCCACATATTCTGAAATCTAAGTTGAGATGGCAAACTCTTTGGATTGTTCTTAATGTTAATAAGCAAAGGGGAATGATCCGAAAGAGTATGACTAAGATGTTCAACCTTGGTCAAATTAAAAGTGCTCAACCAGGAGTTATTAAACAAAACCCTATCCAATCTCTGCTAGAAATGCCCACGATGCCTCATAAACGTGTTACCAAAGAACCCAATGTAAATGAGACTACAAGCCATAATCATATCATTAAATTCCTCCATAGATTGATATATAGGAATAGACCCCCCCCCCCCCCCCCCCCCCGCCCCCCCCAAAACCCCCCCCCTAAACGTTCATCAGTATTAGTAATCGTATTGAAGTCACCCCCAACAAGCAAAAGAAGATTACAAATATTGTTAAAATGCACGATTTGCTCCCACAAAGCCCTTCTATTATAGCGAGAGGAAGAAGCATAAACAAAGGATGCACAACATTGCACATTAGAACTTTCAATATTACAATGTAAAACTTGAGTATAATCACCAATAAAATCAATTATAACAAAATCTTTCCAAAAAATCCAAATTTTACTTGCAATACTAGACTTAGCATTATTAAAACCCAAAGACCTAACAATTCTAGATAATTTATCCACAAAAATAAGAGGTTCAAGTAAAACAAGAGTAGCAATGTTATGAATACGACATAAGTTTTTAACCCTAAGTTTAGAAGAGGGGAAACCAATACCTCGAACATTCCAAATAATGACATTAAACATAAAAAATAATTAATGAGAAGTATGCGATCAGGTACTGCTAGGGGATTGTAAAATAACACCTCTGGGTTTCCTACCAAGTTTAGCACGACCCTTAGAAAAACTAAGGTTATTATCTTCTCTAGCATAACATTTAGCCAAAATGTCTATTTCCGTATCGGTATAAGCATCACCGTGATAAAAATCAGATAACAGAATAGTTTTATCATTTAAGTTACCGAAAGGTCCCTTAGGAAAAGGCCTCTCATTTTCAACAAAGAAAACTCCATCTTCTAAAGAAGTTAAAAACCTCTCATTACCTTAAAAAGAGCAGTTACCTTTCTCGGGAAGTGCCTTGCCCTGAGGAGGCACCGCCTCCTCCTCGAACATTGAGATCCCTTTTTCAGTTATGGCCAAGGATTGATTAACCTAAGAAGGCACCACCTCCTCCTCCAACATATTTTCAACATTTTCATGAGCCAAGTTAGTTTCAGTAACATTATGAGCTATAGGAGAGTTAACCAACAAAGCCAACACCTCCCCTTGAGCAGAAATAACCTGATCATTCTCAATAATATTGTTAGTATTAACATCAATAATATTATTATCCTCCACCACCACAACTTGAGTAACATTTTGTAAGGATTCATAAACAATACAAGAGGATGAATGGTCAGCCACTTTAATGACTTCATTAAGAGAATTTTTTCCTTCTCCCACATCAACATTAGGTTCATTACCAAAAGACGAAGGAACAACCTGGAAAACAGGCTCATCCGCCACGTCCTGAGCTGTAGAGGACTTATCAATACCTACCACCAAATTATCATTACCATCAGTTTTTTTGTTTCCCCCCTGCAATTTAGTAAGCCTAACACTTTTTTTATCTTTCTTAAGGTGTGGATGCAGTTTAATGCATTCAATGAGACTGTGACCGTGCATCTTGCAATGGGAACAAAAAATGGGAAAATTTTCAAATTCAACATTTTGAAAATAGCCATTGACTTCAGACCCTAGCCAAATCTCATTAGGATACTTTTTAGAAATATCAACCTCCACCAAAACCCTAGCCACCGAGGGACGAGGAACCGAACCCGTAGCTTGGTCCGTTTGCAAAGGTCGGCCAAGGATAGATGCCAGGCCAAAAAGTATTTGAGAATTGAAAAAGTGCATCCTGAGATTAGGAAAAGACACCCAAATAGGAACAATCGGAGATTCATGATGGACATCAAAATCAGGAGTCCATTTAAGAAGTCGCATTTGGCACGATTGAATATAATAAGAACGCCTAGAAAAGATCAGGCTATAATCCAAATCATTACTCAATTGAATAGCCACATGCCTGAGATCGAGTAAATCCACATGAAAGGATCCAGAAAGCTTAAGATTATAAAAAAAATTCGGATAACATCAATATTAGGTCGCTTCAAAACAGACTTACCCACAAGGGTAAGAGCAAAGGGAGCTGCAAGTTGAGCAACACCCGAGTCTTCCAACATAAGTGCAGGACAGCCTTTGAAAGATGAATGAACAAATTTCAGGTTAGAGCAAGAACCACCGGATCCAGCAAGAGCCTCTTTAAAAGATCAAGATTCTCCATTCGGGATCGAAGCAACCGAAGGGATAGATGACGACGGGCCGTCGTCCCCCCCCCCCCAAAAAAAAAAAAAAAAAAAAAAAAAAAAAAAAAAAAAAAAACAAACAAACAAACAAAAAGCGAAGGACAACCAAACAGAGATCAGAGAAACCACGAGAAATACAAACAAATCAGAAGAAAAGCAGTCCGAAAATAAGAAGCCACAAGCTTCCAAGGAGAACACAACAGATTACGAGAAACAAAAAAGGTGATTTGAAGGAAATAAACACTTGCAGGAGAAACAGGGAAGAATATCACCAGAAGGATGGCGCAGGAGCTTTAGAATGATAGGAAGAACGCCGACAGAAGAGCGCCCAGCCCAAACCTTCTTGGAGTAAATTGAATGCAGGGTAAAAACCAACAAAGGCAGTGGCGGTGATTAGCTGGAAATAAAGGTAGCAATGGAAAACGACAATGATGGTTGATTTCTAGCATATATCAATGGCCAGCCACAACTATCTATGACAGCAATTGCGGCAGCATGGGGAGGGGGCGCCTTTATTGTCGGCAACAGTCGGCGATGGTCGTGGGTGGTGGCCAGTAGTATTGGCATTAATTTTGTTGTGTTACTTATTAGTTGATTGATTGGTATTTGCATTACTTTTCATTTGAGAATTTTTTAGGTTAAAAACTGTGTTCTTAAAAAAAAAAATTTTTTTGAGCATTACAATTCATTAAAGTATTGTTAATTAAAAATTTCAACGCAAAATCAATACATAACTAATAGAAAAGTGCATAAGAAAATCATGTATTTTTATGCTTCCATTTTTTAGTAAATATATTTGTTGGTTTTTTAAAAAAATAATTCTCTGGTAACAGTCATACAATTACTTCTATAAATAGCTAAATCAACTTTAAAAAAAAAAACTCTGTATTTAAAACTTTTAGAGTAAATTCTTATTTTTAAATATTTAGATTTCTAAATGGAAATATGCAATTCTTCCCTTCATTTTTACGCTACAAACATAATTTCTATGCAAACCTTTCGTCATTGAAATCATACTACCATTTCTTTCTTGCTGCATCGCTAAATACCCAACAGCATTAAATATGTCCCACCACCAAATAATTTCCAATCCCCTTGAAAATGACCTAAGTTGTTTGTTTTCCATTATACAATCAGAAGAAAGCTGGGTCAAGCGATGTAGCTCATTGTTTGATGGACAAAAAGTCCTCCCCGCTGCTCGCGCTCGAATCCCTCCATTTTCAAACATAAAAAAAAAAAAAGAAAGGAGAAGAAAGCAACTGTACCTTTCCCGATGTTGAAATCAGATAGCCATGCTTCATATATTCAATGTTCATGAGTAATTTCATGATGAAACCCTAGTGTTATTTGATCATTATGAAAACAAACTAACTCAAAACATATATTTTGAGCTCATTTTATGATCAAAAGATGGAGGAACAGAACAAAAAAAAAAAACAGAGAGAGAGAACTATGCTTCAATAACAGCTTTGAGAATTCAATGTTCCATATAATTATTCCTTTGATTCATAGAAAGAATTATTCAAATTTAAACCAATTATATTTGAAAATTTAAAGAAATAACCATGACTAAAATTTAAAATCCCCAAGAAAAGCCATTTCTTTAATCAAGAGTGTTCTTAAGAGAACAGCTTCTTAGGATGTAGTTATTCATAAATGTTTATCTTTATGTGGAATCTATAACCCAAAATAAAAGAAAATAAGAAAAAGAAAACTATCTTATTCACATAAGATAGGCAAAATCTATGGAAACAATAACATTTTTTTTCATTCAACTTCTATTTTTTATTCAATGTA
>NW_021318912.1:1254710-1282793 GCF_001605985.2 Dendrobium catenatum
CCAACCCCACGTAGTGGGATAAAGGCTTGATGTTGTTGGGATGAATAATCATCATATAAATATTTCTTGCATGCACATCAGATTTGAGTATAATACTTTAAATTCTAGCCTTTCCATCTTTTGAATAGACGCCTGGTCAGAAGTGATTAGACTAATTTACTACTCCCATAAATATTTCTAGTTAAAGAATTTACAATGATATTTGCTCTTCTAGGCTGCTAGATAATATTTAAATCATAATTCTTATTGAATTCTAACCACCTTCGCTGCCTCATATTTAACTATGAGGTTAAAATATGCTTCAAACGATCATGGTTAGTAAAGATCTCACACCTAGCACTATATAGATAAAGTCTCAGTATTTTGAAAGAAAATACAAATTCCATCAATCTAGATTATATGTAGGATAGTTCTCTCATGCGGCTTCAACTACTTGGAAGCATAAGCAATTACTTCCTTGGTCTACTACAATACACATCCAAAACCTTTCAATGAAGCATCATTGTACACATAAAATCCTTCAACTTCAAATGGATAGTTAATATAAGGGATCACACCAAATACTTCTTCAACTTGTAGAAACTAGCTTTTCACTCTAGAGTTCAATCAAACAGTATAGCCTTCTAGGCTAATTTTGTAAAAGAAATTTAATTCTATAGAAAGCCTCTGACAAGCTCCCTTTTATAACCTACCATTCAAAATATTGTCAACCTCTATAGTTGAAGTCATCCTAGATCAATCAACTACACTGCAACTTCTAGAGATCCATAGAAACTCCTTCATTTCTTACCATAGGCCCTAGAGATTCTACATTCTTTATCCAAAATTCATGTTAGAAATCTGCTCTTCCTTTTTTGGGTGTTGTTTGCCTGCAGCCCGAGTGTTCTATTAGGTCTTTTTTGTAATATTAGAAAAAGGAACCATCGGCTCTTAGGTTTTATTTTTCATTTTGTTGTAGCTCTTTTGAGCAGTAGCGAGCTAGAGTATCGTTCTAAGGACTTTGTAACCGGTTTAATTAATTTAACGCATAGGCCCTACAGCGGGTTTTAACCAAAAAAAAAAGAAATAAAAAGCATGCTTTGATACCAAATGAATGTGACTTTAAACAAGCAAGTGCGCGCTGGGGGCGTAGGGAGAAGGTGAATTGATAATTTAAACAGCAATTAACAAACAACAACAATTATAGTAGAAGTCTTAATAACATTTGAAGATAAGCCACAAGAGTAATACAATAATTTAAAAATAAATTCAAGAGCAAGTGTGATAAAATAACTTTTTCTTGTTTTTAAATTTTAGCGCCACTTTGTATAAATAAAACTAGATAAATAATGAAAAGTAGGGAAAAAAAACATAAATTAGATTTTTATAGTGATTGAACCCCTTGAAGCATGTCCACTCCCCAAGCTCCTCATCCCACATAATTCCACTTACCAACTCATTTTATCCTAACATAGCGGAGCTCTTCTCCTTTCTCTGACATGGAGAGAAACCTTATACACTCCTCAGCTAGGCTCCAGCCATTAAATCAAGACTTCTAAAAGGTCCTTGTTATTTTTAAGGAAATAATCTCCATAAAAGATTTTAAATTGGAATAGCTAAACTATTAATGCTTGTGATAATAAAAACCTCAGACTCATGAGGTTGAATAGTCTGTACTCATGTGGTTAGGGGTGTCAATTTTTGACCCAACCCGAACCCAACCCGAAAAAATCCGGGTTTGAGTCTACCCGTTTGAAAAACGGGTCGGTTCGGATTTTTGACCAGTTCAAAAATAGGTCGGGTTCGGGTTGACCCGATACTGACCCGAAAATCGAATCCATCCTGGTTTTTGGCGTTTCGCCCGCACTCGCGGCGTCGCTGTTACCGTGCTCACGTGGTCCCACGCTCGCACCATCGCGGCATCGGCCGATGCCGCACGTTCCGTCCGCAGGCGCGGTCCCGCCGTCTCCCTCCTGGACGTGCGGTGCGGTGCCTCGGACTGTCAGACTCGGACTTCGTCCGAACGTGCCATCGCTCGGTCCAGCGGACTGCTGGACTTCTTCCGCACGCGCGATCCGTTCGCACTCGCGCTGTCGCGAGCTCTACCCTCTGCCTCGCGGGTCGGGTCGGGTCAACCCGGCAATCCGACCGGGTCGGATCCGGGTTGAAATTTCCGACTCGTTTGCAAAAACGGGTCGGGTTCGGGTTGACCCGTTTAGATCCGGTGGTGGGGGGGGGGGGGGGTTGCTTGGGGCCCTTGTCCTTTCTTTGACACGGTGAGAAACATTATACACCATATTTCTTCCTCAAAATGCATCAAAATCACTCCTACTTCCCTAGATGTTAGAGATGCATTAATCCCCCACCCTCGACTAGACTCAAGCTTTTAAACCAATACTTCTTATAGCACCTTATGTTATTTTTATGGAAATAACCTACATAAAAGAATGAAATGTTGATTAGATTAACCAATACTGCTTGTGCTCATCAAATTCCGACTGTACACCAGGCTCATGAGGTCGAATAGTTTGTACTCTTTATAAATGGAGTGATTATGTCAGTGTTCTTTATTTAGGTCTCCTTCAATGAGTTCTTAAGTTGGATAACTCTTCTAAGGTGCGTTCCCTTAGGGCATTCCATTAAACTCACACTAGTTCTTTTTTAATCATCTTAAAAGATCTTTTCCTTATCTCCAAAAAGTCACTATGGGTAGTATAATTTTGAATCTCCATGTTTATAGTTTGCTTTTAATTTTTTGGTCTTCATATTGTGCGGATCTTCTTATCATAGGCATCAATCCGAACTAACTGCACCTTAGAATATTTATGTATAACACCGAAGCCTACTAGCATGTTGTTGGCGGGCTAGTGCAAGTGAACCATGTGAAGGAAGTTAACAGGTATGTAAAGTTAGAAGCCCTTTGTCTAGATTAAAAAAGTTCAAATAAAATGAAATATAATATAAAATTAATACAATATATTTGAAATGTTTGAATATGTTTAGGTGTATGTTAAATGAATGCAAGTGGTTTTTTTTTTCTTGAATCTACGTAAAGCCCAACTAAGGCAGTGGCGGTGATTAGCGGGAAAGAATCGTAGCAATGGACAACGACAACGATAATGACGGTCGATGTCTAGCATATATCAGTGGCCAGCCACAACTGTCTTTGGCAGCAATTGCGGCGGCATGGGGAGGGGGCGCCTTTGGTGGCGTTGACAATCGACGATGGTTGTAGGTGGTGGCCAATCGTACTGGCATTAGTTTTGTTCTATTAATTATTTGTTGACTGAGTGGTATTTGCATTACTTTTCATTTGAGAATTTTTTATGTTTAAAATTGTGTTCTTTAAAAAAACTAAAATTCAGCATTACAATTTATTACAGTATTTTATTAATTTAAATTTTCAATGCAAAATCAATACATAACTGATAGAAAAATGCATAAGAAAATCATGTATTTTTATGCTTCCATTTCTTAGTAATTATATTTGTTGATCTTTTTAAAAAATAATCCTCTTGTAACAGTCATACAATTACTTCTATAAATAGCTACAATAAACTTAAGAAAAAAAACTCTCTGTATTTAAAATTTTTAGAGTAAATTATTATTTTAGATTTCTAAATGGAAATATGCAATCCTTCCCTTCTTTTTTACGCTACAAAAGTAATTATGCAAACCTTTCGACATTGAAATCATACTACCATTTCTTTCTTGCTGCGTTGCTACATGCCCAATAGCATTAAATATGAGAGACAACTTTAGAGAGAGAAGCTCCCAGAATTTGAATTGTTTTTTCAAAATTTATCTTAGTCTTTACATTGGCAGGTTTTCTGCTAGACATGGAGGATCGGCCACCGGCCATCTTTGATGGCCAGAATTTCTCTCCTGCCTCTCGTGGCATTTCTAGTTCAGTCGTCCCATCTCAGCCCGTGATTTCTCCAAAGTTCATTCGCTCCAATGCTCTAGTTATCAGAGAACCAATTGGTGTTAAAGTTCAATCCTCACCACCGGTTATAGGTAAAGGCAAGCAGATTGTGGAAGAGTTTAAGGAAAATACTCCACATGGTGTTCCTAGCGTTAATAATGTCCAATCATCTTCCTCAAACATGAAGTTATTCGTTAATAGGTTTGCCAATGGTAAACCTATTTCCATTTCTGAAGGTGCTCGATCTGTTCAAAGCAAAAGCGTTGATCCATCAACTATTTGTGATATTACATCAGAGAATGGGCAAGGTCCTGTTTCAGTAGAGGGAACTCAATTTGGTGTTAAAGAGATGATTAAGCAACATCCTGGAAATCCTTGGTCGAAGCATCCCTATATCAATGTTAACATGTTGGATAATGCATCCTTCCTATCGGAGGATGGTTATGTAGTTAAGCTGTTTGAACCTAATGTTAAAGACAATTTCATGAAGCTTCAATTCTCTATTATCGTGAAAGTATTTGTTAGATTTATCCCTATTGAGGTGATAGCAGATGAGTTGAGACATCATTGGTCACAATTTGGAAAGTTCCACTTGACTGTTCTTGGCTCGGGTTGGCTGCTATGTTCTTTTTTTTACTATTGAATCGATGGAGAACGTATTATCTAGTGGCCCTTGGTTTGTGAATGTCCATATCATTGGACTTGATAAGTTGAATCTTAATTAAAATCTAGATTCTCTTAAGGGACTGTCCTCTCCGAACTGGATTAGGATGTCCAACCTTCCACTTTATTGTTGGGATGAAATCAATGTGTCAAGAAAATATTCTCTGTTTGGTAAACCCCTTTTGATCGATGGCGACTTGTTTCAATGGGGAAGAAGGGAGTTTGCTAGAGTCTATGTCCGAGTTGAGCTTGACAAACAACTTACATTGGGTGCTTGGGTGGATGGGATGAATGGAAGATTTTTTCAAAAGGTGGAGTATGAAATTATCCCAACCTTTTGCTTCAATTGTGGAAGGATTGGACACTTGATTGATGCTTGCAGTTTGATTATAAAAAAAAAGATATTGTGGATATGGGAAAGGTTCCTGTACAAGGTAAAGATACTGGTGGAGCTCGAGCCAATGGTATCAGGGAGGATTCTACTAATGGTCCTTGGTTATTAGTTAGTAACATAAAAACAGGAGAAGAAATGTGTATGGCCTTAGCATTAGCAGCCCTAGTGGATTGCTATCGGGTTTCCTAGTTACGGTTACTTACTATTCTATCTCCAGACATTCTCTCTGACTGATTCTTTTCTATCTTCTCTTTTGATGTTCGAACGATGTGTGTGAAGTATATTCTATTTTCTCAAAAGGCGCGCAGCGTTGAACTTAGACACGATAGTTTTCTTGTTTAGTTTCACAGCTCTCATGCATGAGAATCACAGCAGTATCCAACCGCTATCTTGGTCTGGGTCTGCCTTAAGGCCATCCAAAAGGAAAGATCACTCCTATATGCAGCCTTGCTCACGAGACTCACAGACGAACCTTGGTACTTCTATTAGCTAATCAAGGCTAGTGGAGCAAAGGGAATCCTCCGAAGATTGGCCAAAGTGAGTATTCCTTAGTTTTTAGTTTACTGAAAGTGTTTTAAGGAAAGATGCTTTACCCTTCATACGAGCTATTCGAAGTATGCTCATCCGAGACAACTCAGCCAATTCTTTATCGGATAAACGTGTCAAAGACTTTTTCTACTTTCTGATCGCTGGTCAATGAAAACCCTAGATCCTTAGCTAGTGCGAGTTATAGCAGTCCTAGGGAATTGGTTCGGTGTCTCGGAGTTGTAATATTCCTATTAATGATTGTGACAGCTTTTATAGGATACGTACCACCTTGGGGTCAGATGAGCTTTTGGGGAGCTACAGTAATTACAAGCTTAGCTAGCGCCATACCTGTAGTAGGAGATACCATAGTGACTTGGCTTTGGGGTGGTTTCTCCGTGGACAATGCCACCTTAAATCGTTTTTTTAGTCTTCATCATTTACTCCCCTTTCTTTTAGTAGGCGCCAGTCTTCTTCATCTGGCCGCATTGCATCAATATGGATCAAATAATCCATTGGGTGTACATTCAGAGATGGATAAAATTGCTTCTTACCCTTATTTTTATGTAAAGGATCTAGTAGGTCGGGTAGCTTCTGCTATCTTTTTTTCCATTTGGATTTTTTATGCTCCTAATGTTTTGGGGCATCCCGACAATTATATACCTGCTAATCCGATGCCCACCCCGCCTCATATTGTGCCGGAATGGTATTTCCTACCGATCCATGCCATTCTTCGCAGTATACCTGACAAATCGGGAGGTGTAGCCGCAATAGCACCAGTTTCTATATCTCTGTTGGCTTTACCTTTTTTGAAAAGTATGTATGTGCGTAGTTCAAGTTTTCGACCGATTCACCAAGGAATATTTTGGTTGCTTTTGGCGGATCGCTTACTACTAGGTTGGATCGGATGTCAACCTGTGGAGGCACCATTTGTTACTATTGGACAAATTTCTTCTTTCTTTTTCTTCTTGTTCTTTGCCATAACGCCCAATCTGGGACGGGTTGGAAGAGGAACTCCAAATTCTTACACGGATGAGACTGATTACACCTGATCAGTGAAAAATTCTGACACAATTCATTTTTTCATTGACGAGTGAGTCTTACACCATTCATTTACAAGCGGATGAGTGATCAGCCTTGTTGATATAGCTGAGATAGGGAAAAAGACTATACTTATACTATAGGATATGGTGTTAGGGCTGAACAATCAGCCGACCACGGAAGCCTACTCTGGAGTTCTAATCTTCCTCTGCCAACTAACTAGGACACGGGGCATCAGGTCGTCCATCCATTTCTATTAACAACCTCATACTAGTACTATGGCCAACACGTGCCTCCGTACATCTATCTCTAGAGGCACGTGTTGAACAAAGATTTTGTAACTAAAACTAGAGGTATATTTAAAGCTCGGGTTAAGGAAGCTATGCCTATTGGGATGGACAAAACTCTTATTGTTGTGCAAATGGAAATGCATATGGATGGGAAAGAGGTTCAAGATGAATCTAATTAGTTTTGTAAGAACATTAATCTTGTAATTGAAGCTATTTTAAATGCTCAGGTGAATCAATCTCTGTCTTCTAGATTGGATAAAGTTGAAATTACTGGGAAGGCCATTTTGCCTTTGACTGGGATAGAGATTGAAGATGGATCTGATCTAATCCGTAAGAAAAGCAGTGAGGAATTAAATAATTCTGATGAGGATTCTACTCAGGATGTTCCTATGATGCATGGTATACAACTTTTCTCTTCCCCTAAATCAAATTTTTTTGAAGATAAATGTTTTGAAATGCTGGATAAAATGTGTGGGGAGGAGGTTAATTTAGATAGAGTTGGTGTGTCTATTATAATTGATGTGGAAGAAGGAAAGCTAGAGGATTCTGTGGATCCTATTAATTATTCAAAGATGGGCACTTTGGCTATTTTCAGCAAAGATGATTCTATGGATAATAAGGGTGATAGCCTTGCTTGCTTGAGTAATGTTGTGTCCGGTGTGTACAAACCCAAGCTTCTTAAGGAACTTAGGTCTCTTGAGCATTTGAATTCATCTTCTAGGCAATGCAAGGTGAATTTGAATAAAAAGAGGAGCGTGGTCCTTCCCCTTTCACGGCAAAATGAGTTCCTTAGCCTTTTGGAACTGTAGAGGAGCTAATAAGAAGGAGGCCTCCTTGTATTTGAAAGAATTTGTTAAAGAGTGGGATGTTCTTTTTTGTTGGTATTTTTGAAACTAAGATTTCATTTATTACTAGAGTTGATTTTGATAAATTCATGGGAGTAGGTTGGGATTTTCTTCTTTTCCTGTCTAGTGGGATGTCTGGAGGTATCATGGTGTTATGGAGGTCTGATTTGGCCTCTTTTACTTTGTTGGAAGTGTTTGCTCAATGTGTTGTTGGGGAGCTGAAGATTTTTAATAAAGTATTATGGGTGGTCTCTATTGTTTATGGTAGCAAAGACTTGTATGGTAGAAGGAAGTTGTGGATTGTTTAGAGCTGCATTTGAGGTCTGAGGTACCTTCTATGGTTCGGGGAGATTTTAATTGCATCCTTTCTCAAGATGATAAAAAGGGAGGTAAGTAGTTCTCTTTTTCCCAAGGGCCTTTTGATATGAAAGCTTTTATGAACAAAAGTGAGCTACATGATGTTGGGATTCTTGGACAAAAGTATACCTAGTGCAATAATAAGAATGGTTGTGCTCGTATTCATAAAAGACTTGATAAATGTTTGTTGAATTCCAAGGCGTTGGAATTGGTCCATGAGGCTTCAGTTAGACACTTAGCTAGGGTCTCTTCTGACCACTGTCCCATTGAATCGAAAATTTTCAACCATTCTAATTGTAGAAGTATACTTCAAAGATTTGAAGATGTATGGTTGTCCTATCCGACTGCAGCTTCGATGGTGAGTAGATCTTGGAATAAACTGTTTAGTGGTGATGCTATGGAAATCTTAAATAAGAAATTTTCAAGGGTTCTGAAAGCCTTGTACTTTTGGAGCAAATCAAAGCATCAAAATTTGGTAGAACTAAAGGAAAAACTTAAGAGAGAAATTGAAGATCTTTGGTTGGAGGAATCGGTGGGTCAGAATTTTTCAGAGGATAAACTTCTTCTACTCAGGTCTAAAAATAATGAATTCAATTGCACTCTTGCTCGATTAAGTACCTGGTGGAGGCAAAGGGAAAGGGTAAAATGGTTAGGTGAAGGTGACACAAATTTGAGTTTTTTTTTCATGCATTTGGTAATGGACGTAAAGCAAGTCAAGGATAATATGGCCTTGCTGGTGGAGGATCCCGAGGTTATCAAGGAGATTGTTTTTAAAATTTTTAGTAACAAGTGGAGGCCTAGAGATTGTGGTTTGAAAGGCTGGCCATCTAACCTGAATTCGTTAAGTCAAGGGGATTGTGATATCCTTCATGTTGATTTCTTGTTGGAAGAAGTGGAGGTTGTGGTGAAAGATCTTGGCAAAAACATTTCTCCTGGTGTTGATGGTATCTCTTACTCATTCATGAAAGTATATTGGAAGATGATTGGTACAGATGTTTAGGATTCTTTTCGTCACTTTTTTCTCTTATGGTAATATGTGCTCTAAATGGAAGGAGACAATAGTAATCCTTATTCCTAAAATTAGCATTCCTCTAGTTCCTTCCAACTTTTGTCCTATTAGCCTATGCCATTCCATTTATAAAATTGTTGCCAAAGTTCTTTTAAATAGATTATTGATGGTTATTCATTTTTTTTGTTTTCGATGTTCAAGTGACTTTTATTAGAGGGAGGACTTTATCATATCATGTTCTTCTTGCCCAGGAACTATTTTATAAATTTAGATTTTCTAAATCTAAAAAAGGTTGGGTTGCAATTAAAGTAGACATGGAACAAGCATATGATAGCATGGCCTGGGATACTCTTAGGCAAGTTTTGGATAATTTTGATTCCCAAAAAAATTTTCTAACCTCTTAATGGAATGTGTGGTTTACCCTGTGTTTTTGGTTCAAGTTAATGGGATTGGTTATAAGTGGATTGATGCTAAAAGCAGTTTTAGACAAGGATGTCCACTATTGCCTTATTTTTTGAACTTATGTTCTCAACTTCTCACTAATGATTTTTTAATCAAGGGATAGAAATTGGGTTTAAAAGTTGTACCTACGGCTCCTAAAATTTCTCATTTACTATTTGTTGATGATATTCTTATGTTATCGGAAGCCAAACTTGGATATTTGAAGAAAATTATGAAAATTATAACAGATTATTGTCCTTGGATGGGACAGCAGGTGAACATTCAGAAGTCATCTATTCTATTTGGCAAGTTTGTGGAAAGGAATAGGAGAAGAGCTTTTTTAAAGATTATGTGATTTAATGAAGTTAATGAGATGCATTGCTTGGTATCAAAATCACTTTGAGAAGACTGATTGCATCATACTTCTTTAATCTTTTAGAGAAGTCTACTTCAAAATTGGATGTGTGGAGTAATAAGTTCATCTCCTTAGCTAGGAGATTGGTGCTTGTTAAATCAATGAATATCTCCATTCCATTGTTTTATGCATCCCATTCTCTAGTTCCTTCGAGCATTTTGAGAAATTTTGATAAGATGTGTAGGGAGTTCTTATGGAACAAAAAAGATGGAGGTCATAGTTTACATTTTGTTTCTTGGAAGGAAATTTGTAAACTGGTGTATGATGGTGGTCGTGGAATTCACTCAACCGTTTCTACTGTGGGACTTTGAGAGCAAAGTTTGCTTGGAATTTTCTTAACAATCCAGATTCTATTATTAATAAATCCTTATATGTTAAGTATGGCAGAGACGTTTCGTGTGTGTGCCCAGGACTAATGCTTCTTCGACTTGGAAAATATTGCTAAGTGGAGTGAATGCTCTTAAACCAATTTTGAGGTGCAGGATTGCTTCTGGTTATTCTGTTAACATTTTAAGTGATATTTGGCTACTAGATAGAATCTTTGATAGATGGCCTACCTTCATTGCGGTGGAGGAAACAGATTTTCCTCCTTTGGTGAATTTTATTTCCGATGGATCTTGGAATCAGGTGGAGCTATCTAAGTTCTTTGGAAAGGCTTTGATTGAAGTCATTCTTCATATCAAGATTCACTCAGAGCTTTTAAATGATGAGTTGGAACTATAAAATAACTTCTCTGGTAAATCAATTATTGATTTGGCCTTCTTTCGAATGCGAAAGATTCAGTTTCAATACAGAGTTGGAAATGGCTAAAGAATTTAAAACTACACACTCGAATTGACTGCTTTTGGTGGCTTCTTTTGAAGAATGCAATTGCTACTACAAACTTTTTAATGTATAGGAGATTGTTGAATAACAACCTTTGTCCGAGAGGGTGTGAGACGATAGAAGATGTTGAGCATGTTGCAGTCAATTACTCTAAGTTAATTCAATCTATTTCCTTGGTGAATAAATTGGACATTCTTATTCCAGTTTTTTTGTCATTGTAGGATTTTTGGATAATCTGGGAAGGTTAGCGAAAGTGAATCCTCTTATTGCTAATTTATATTGCTCTTTGGTTTTTTATTCATGGAAGAGTAGAAATAAACTTATACATGATGGACATGAGCTCGAGTTGGGCTTCATTGTTTCTAATTCTATTAGCTTTGCATCAACCTCCTCAAAATTTAATATGTTTTTGGATCACTAGGGTGCGAACCAGCCTACATAGCTAATTTCCTCTTTTTGGCATCCCCCTCCACCCGGATGGATTAAAGTCAACATTGATGCAACTTTACTTCATTCTAATGAAGATAGAGTTGGTGGTATTTTTAGAAATCATAGAGGAAGATTTCAGTTGGCTTTTGGGTTCAGGTGTCTGCACTGAGATAATGGTTATTTGGAGTTGTTGATTTTCCGTTCCTTAAGGAAGATTATCAAAGAATGGATGCTGGATGCTAAGCATATCATTATAGAGGGAGATAACTTGAATATCATAAAATATTTACAAAACTTGGTTGTCAAAGATGATCGCGTAGTTCATAAATACAGAGGGAGGACTTCTCTTTTCTTAAGGATTTTGGAGATTTTTTATTTCATTTTGCAAATAGAGAATGTAATAAGTTAGCTGACTTTTATGCTAACTTTTCTTTGAAAGGTGATTTTTTGTGGGAAGATTTGGATTGTAATAAGGTTCCTCCTACTTTCATTTCTTTGTTAAAGGAGGACTGTGATAAGCTTTCTATCACTTAGTAGTTTATATTAGGTTTTTTTATTTTAACGCAATTTGTAGTTCTTAAAAAAAAAAAACAGCATTAAATACGTCTCGCCATATATATATATATATATATAACACAAGATGTTGAACATTTGCAAGGGATAAAAAAAGAAAATAGAATATTTTACAAAAAAAAAAATCAATTTTAAAATGATGCAATAAAATATGGATCAATAATTAATTAATAAGAGAACATAAATTAATTAATTTCTTTTTGAGAATGAATTAATTGTTTAGCATTAAAAGAATAAATATATGGTGGTATATGTTTATTACATATAAATTATATGAAGAAAATTTTCATAATCAAATGGACTCTTCCTACTAGCCTAGGACACCAACTTATTTTTCCTACCACAAAAAAATTAAAAAATTTGAATTTTTTTCCTTACGAAAGGACACCCACCTATTATAAATTTGTTGTGCAATATAATTCCTTCACATTACTTTGAGCTCTGGTAACATTCCTTGGATTTTGAGGAGTCTTCATGCTTTCTTGGGCGTTTTTGAATGTTGCAGCTTTGGAGAAGTTATTTTTTTGGGTCTCTTTTTTTTTTTTTGGTGGGCTGTTTATTCAAAACTATATGGTGTATCTTTTTATTGTGGCATTTTTTTATTTTTTTTGTTGGCAATCATTTTATGTTTTCCTCTAATATTTGGGAAATATCCTTTGGTGCTGCAAGTCCTGCTGCTCTCATTCTTATAGGTTTTATGATATAGTTGTGAAGAATATGGTTTTTGTGGTTTGGTGGAGTTTTGAAGTGGTGGTTTTGTTGTTCTTGGTTGGCGGTTTGCATTCAAGTGGTTCTCTAATATGTTTAGTGTGTAGAAGGGTTATATTTCAACGTGTTGTGTGTCCCACTTGGTTGGTAATGAATTGCATCCTTCTTGGGTATATTTCTTCTAGTGACTACAATTGGGCGATGGTTCCTTAATCAGATACAATTTTTTTATTGTAAAGGGGTGGTATTTGCTTTGGGATTGGCCTGGTATCTTTAGAGATTTCCAAAACATTGGTTTTGTTTGACTCTACACATATTTGAGCCCATATTATTTGGTTAGTCTCCTATTTCTATATTGTGGTGGTTGGTTTGAGGTTTGCTTTATATGTTGTCTCCCAGTTCTGTTTATTATTTTGGTTGTTGGTGTTAGGGGTGTTTGTGGGGTTTCATTTGGATTATTTTGATTAGCTATTAGGGTATTTTTGGGTTGGTTGTGGTGTTGTTTTTTCTAATGTTCTTGCCCAAAGGAGTTTCTTTCTTGTTGTTATTTCCTTGTCGATTGGGGCTAGTATGTTTTGGTGGTTTTAGCTGGGGTAGTGGTATGTGATGTTTATTTATTGTACACTGTAGTTTGGATGCAGTGCTATCCTGTCCTCATTCTAATAGTTTTTTCTTGGGTAATTCATAATGTGTGTGTTTTTTTAGTTCTCTTTTGCAAGTTTTGGATTTCATTTTGGTGTCTCATGAGATTGGCTTGGATTTACTTAGTTCTAGTGACTTTTCTGCTTCTTTCCAGTGGAGGTAATTTTTTTATTACAGTTATATTCTACATGTTTATCTTTATTGGTAGGTGATTTTTCAATTTCAAATTTTGGGCTATGTTATCTAGCCAACGGGTTCTTGTTTTGACTTTTTTTAGTGTAACTTAGTTTGGGATGTTGTGCCCCACAAAGTTTTATTTTTATTTTTATTGTAGCTCTTGAAGTAGTAGTGGGTTTCAGATTCCATTTAAGGACCGTGTAACTTTAATTTTTATGATGAAAAATCCAGCCCATAAAAGGTCTTTAACCAAAAAAAAAAAAAAGGCTTTCACCTTAGTTTTAGGATCATGCAATAATGAAACGCAACATAAATGTTTTTAATTAAAATAATAACTCAAATAATAAATTCAGATTTTGAAAACTTAAAGTGCAACAAAATATTATTTTGGTTACTTCTTAGCTTTTGAGAATTCAATGTTCCATATAATTCTTCCTTTGACTCTTAGAATGAATTATTCAAATTTAAACCAATTGCATTTGAAAATTTGGAGGAAAAACCATGACTAAAATTTAAAATCCCCCAAGAAAAGCCATTTCTTTAATCAAGAGTTCTCTTAAGAGAAATAAGAAAATATAACCCTTAATAAAAGAAAATAAGAAAAAAAAAACCCATAATAAAAGAAAATAAGAAAAAACAAAACTATCTTATTCACATAAGATAGGTAAAATCTATGGAAACATTAACATTTTTTTTTTCATTCAACTTCTATTTTTTATTCAATGTAGAATATCATTTCTATCTTTTGAAGTAACATGTTATTTTCTAAATTATTTTTAATTACAAAAATAAAGTTTTTAAAATTTTATTTTACCTTGCACATAAAAATCTAACACTTGGGATATGTATTCCTTTAATTATTCAAAAAATGAAAATATTGTTCAAATGATATAAGTATTGTTCATAAAAATAGTAATGCTTATTTTATTACTAAGCAATCTTTATCTTCTCTATTTGTAACAAATTGCTTATATCATTTGCAATGCTTATTGCATCCTCAGCTGAACCATAAAGCCCTCTCCTAACAAGGCCAGCACAATAGAGCCCATTCTTTCCTTTCCAATGTTTGGGGAACTTTTGCTTTGCCATGCCATCATCACCAATTAGGTAATCATCATCCTGTATTATAAATAAAGTGCATATGTTAATATATTATATTTTTTGCTTCTATTTACTATAATGCTCATTATTTAATAACTAAAGTGGACCACTCAATTAATTATTTATAACAAAATAATGAAAAGAGTGCATGCATTGATATATAAAAGTAATACTTTAAAGCATGTAATAACCCGTATTTTGACCCAAGTAAATACTAGGTTAAGTAATTTTTTATTGGTCATGATTTTTAAAAAGGTAAGGCAGATAATGTAATAACCCGTATTTTAACCCAAGTAAACAAAATTGTTTTGGAGCCGTTATAACTCCAAATTGTAAACCGTCTTAGTCAGAAATTTGATATTATAGTATTTTACTCGCATGAATTTTTTCATAATTCTAGGGCATCACAAAAACAACCTTCTTTATAAAATAATATCGGACATGGTTATACAATTTTAAGGATTTATATGATTGATATATCATTTGCAAGTACAAATGAATGTTTGTGCTATTAAATTTAAAATTAGTATGATGGGAGAACTAATTTTTTCTTAGTACTTTAAGCAAAAATAATTAGAATATAAAACTATTATAGATCAAATTTAGTATATAAATGAATTAATAGAAAATTTTTGCTTGAAGAAATTCAAATTAAGTAAAACCCTCATAAGAAAAACAACTAAACTTTATTTAGATGAGTTAGTTAAACAAGTATATCAAAAACATCATAAGATAATGAAGTTTCACATTATACCTTGTTGTAAATTGGCCTGATATTATATTTATTATATGTCATAGTGCTAGATTTTAAACATATCTTAAAGAATCACACTAAATGGTAATTAAATGAATAAATCACTATTTGATAGAAACACCTAGGTTAGGCTTATTATGTTTAAAAAATCATTATTATTTGACTTAGTTGCATACATGGATGCAAACGATGCTGATTGTAAAGCAGATTAGAAGAGTTCCTTTAGCAAAAGTAAAATTTTTTGGATAACCACTTGTTTCCTAATCTTCTAGAAAAAAAATCTATATCTTTATCGATGACTAAAGCTAAGTATATAGTTGAAGGTAGTCGTGTTACTCAAATTCTATGACTAAAAGATAGACATTTATGGAATTATGCTAGAATATCAATTAAATGTGGTAACACTAGTGCTAGTAACTTTACTAAAAATCCATTACAACACTTAAATATCAAGCATATAGATATTATACATTGTTTTATTAAGATCATGTTAATAAAAGTGTTGTAGATATAGATATTATAAAGATATATTCATAAATTGTAGATACTTTTATAAAACCATTAATAGAAAAAAGATTTTGCTCTTTAAGATGGATGCCTGGGATGTTAATCTTAAATTTTAAACATATGATATAACTATGTTCTTTTTTTATGCCATTAAAAGGGTGTGCAAAACTATATGTTGACCATAAATTTATTACATGTAAATATTTAGTGGGGAAAATAATTTTTTTTATGCACATAATACTTCTAAAGGAGGGGAAAATTGGGGTGAGACCTCAACAGCCACACTCTGAGATGGCAGCCATAAAGGCTTGATCAATGTGAAAGCTACAAGGATGATATGATCCATCTAAGGAACTATAAGAAAGATAAAGGCCACATGTGTCATAAGACAGGTTCCATCTTAGTTAGCAATAGGTGTTACTATTAGTGAGATTTTGAAGAAGTAACATGCACTGCTCACCTACATAGGGATTTAAGTATCTAACCCAACATCAACACCCAACCATAACTACCTCAGACATGTCCATGCCCATAATAGTGGAGACCATTCAAAAGATGAGTTTTAGAGGTGTCCAACACTAATGGCGGTAGTTCACATATTAGGGACACCTCTAAATATGGCACATTCCATAAGGATCACGGGCACGAAATAGAGGAATGCAGTCACCTCCTTAGCTTAGTATAAGATCTACTGTGGGTAAGAAAATTGGAGGATTTTATCCCAATTGCGTAAAGTAGGTTGGAATTGAAGGTGCCTATTAAAGATTAAGGGAATTGGCCCATTAAGCCCATACCATTCACATCACTATCGAGGAATATTATTTATTCTTTAGCTAGACTAGGGATGTCTCAATATGAAACCCTTAAGAGACCTCATATGAGAGAGGTCAACTTATAAACCATTTAACGAGAAACATAGGTAATGATTTCCTTGATCACCTTATATAAATATAATAAGTTAGTAAGTAGTACCTATAGTGATGCCATGGAACTCACTATACTATTTATTAACTACAATGATAGCAACATACTCATTGATACATGAAAATCTTTAATATAATTTTGAAATATTTTTTTTAAAATAATTTTACTTGCTTCCCAAATACACCTAATAGTATTTACACTCTATGGTTTAATAAGTGTAAGAGAAATAACCAAATCTGTGATCACCCTACCCATCACTAAGGGTGAGAGTGAGTGAAAAATATATAATGATGGTTAATTGCATAGTTGTGGATGTATCAATCATTTATAATTCTTTCTTCAAGTGGCCACCCATGAATACCTTCTGGATAATCATCTAAACATATCATATGTTAATCAATTTTTTCTCTATATGCCAAAAAATTATGGGGATAGGTGACCTATGGTAGCCAAGGGCTTGCTAGTTGAAAGTAGTAGGGAAGATGGTCATTGAGGGGGAAGGGAAAAGAAACTCTTCTTCTAATGAGCTTTGTCACCAAAGCTTTGTCCAACTTGGCAATGTTTCCATTGACTGAGTCCAGTTCAGGTTCCAAGAAAATCCCATCCTTCGCAATGTAGCAATCTTTTGTCATTTTGGTTAGTGACACATACTGTACCTTATTCCAAGAAAAAGGGCCGGTGGGAAGCCCATTAAGAGGCATGGGAGGAGCTTGTGTGGATACCTTACCATAGGATGTATTATAAGTCAATCTAGATACCTAACCCATATTATATATCATTAAGGTAATGGACGAGGTTATAATGGCATAAGGTTACGTAAGGATAATCTTAAGAATAAGCTTATTTTTCCCTATGACACCAAAATAAATTTATCCATGCGTTTATGGGTGACCTCAATATCTTCACTTGTTTAGTAACTATGATGTTAGTTATAGATATTGATACTTCTTGCCATAAACGTAAAGTAAAAAAAGGACGCTTGGCCTATCAAGCGAAACATAAGGAAGTCAATAGCCAACCTATTAGGGCTCCTATAGTAAGAATTCTATAAACTATTGTGTGTTGACTTCATCAGCTATTGTAATTTCTAATTGGATCTTCAATATAGTAATGGTGCCAAGAGAAAGAATAAACTAGAACAAGTATGTTGACTTCACTAATCTAAACTTGATGTGCCCAAATAATGTGTTCTCACTCCCAAGGATTGACTCATTGGTTGATTTGTTGGTGATAAAATTAATAGTCATGAACTTCCTTGATACAATCTATATTTATAACCAAATAAAGTTGCATCATAGTGTTGTTGGAAGTTTTCCATCATCATAAAAGAAGGCATATATTGCTAAAATGGTGATGTTCTTCAGCTAAAAGAATTCTAGTGTGACTTACCATCATATGATGTATCAAGTCTTAGAAGACCATAAAGGATAAAATATTGAGGTATATTTGTAATACAATTTCATAAGAGAAAGTCACTAGAGAAACACATATAAGACCTAAATTACACTTTCTTCACATTAAATAGGTGCAATATGCAACTTAAACCACTAAGGTATTTTATAGATGAATGATTGATGGAATTTCTTATGCTCATCACCCTAGAAATCATCATTGTTAACAATGACAAATTTAAGGTGAACTTGGAGATGTAGTCAACAAAGAATATATGGGACATGCACTCATCATGCTCAACTACTTCATATCTAAATTTTGCAATGTTTCTCATCCTTCATAAAAGTCTTAAGGTGTACCAAATAGAGTGAGAAGTGTGAGGCAACATTTTAATAGCTCAAACTCTTTCTCTCATCGCCACCATTATTCTAATGCCCAAGGCTAGGAGAATCCTTACTACTTAATCTTAGAGTCAATGAGAATTCCATCTGCTCATACTAGTTAGCAAAAAAGAAAAATGACCTATTTATTACATGATCAAGACACTAATAAGATTTGATAAGAGGTATGTAATTTTGGAAAAACTAATAAAGTCACTCATAATCTTAACTTGGTAACCCTGACTTTATTTTTAATCCCACACAAGCCATGTTTTTTTAGACCATCCTATTAAATCAATAATTATCAAGCTATATCATTTAAGGAGGCTTCTTAAAATATTTGTAGAATAGAGCAAGTTCCAAATCTCCTAAACATAACTTGTAATAATTAAGGCTCAAGAACTCACCAAATTTTTAGATTTAGATTGCTTACATTCATAAGGTAAGCAATGAGTTGTAAATGGAAAACTTACAAAGTTCCCCAAAGCCAAGTTTGAGAAAAAGGAACTCACCGTGTAAGAAGAGAGGATAAAAGATGGTATGGAGATCTAATCAACCTTCTAGAAAAATTTAGAGCTCAAATTGCACTAAAGTAAGAGGAGTTAAGAATTAAGTGTTATAAACTAAAAATATAGACAATTCCTTTTTAAAGGAACCACTCTTTTAGTTTTCACTCATCTTATGTAGAGTAATCCTTATATGAAGAATAAGAGGTTGTGCATAGTTGGCAAATTTAGAAGTCACTTTTAACTGTCCAAACAAATAGTTTCCCTCGACTCACATTATAAAGAGTCTTTAACTAACCCAACGATTAGTAATTCAAAGCTAATTATTAAGAATTTCTTACAAACATAAAATATAGAAAATTCCTTGGTAAAATAGTAGAATAAAATGTTGTGGACTTCATAATGATAAAGTCAATCTAAAGAAATTATTGAAGAGTTGCGTACTAATGAAATAAGGTGCCAAGGCAGATAGAGGAGACACCACCATTGTTAAGAGAGTTGCTATTTTCATGTTTTACATTCTTGCAACTTGTATAGTTTTGATGATTCCAAATATTATTGTTTTAAGTATTATATTCTCCTAACACTTTTTGGAATAATTATTTTTGCTCTTGTGTAGACTAACATTTCAAGAAAATCGAACTCCAGATTAAAAAAGACTTCAAATCAAATTCAGCATGAGATAGTTTGTAAATTAAAGTTTATATTTTTCATTGTACTGAGTTTGAGAGAGTATGATTGTAATTGAGTAACTTAGCACACACACACTTGGGAAGATCTTTAAAAAATCATACTGATCATACGGGACAAACCAAGTTCGCACGGGACAAGCAGGCCAATTATCCCCTCAGAAGAGCAATGGAACGAACAGGAAGTGAGAAAATTTTTCTAAGTTCTGATCGTCCAGACAAATTTCCATATTCGTCCCTGGACGATGTTCTATGGATTCTCACTTTGAACTATTCATCCAGACGAAATGTACCATTCGTCCCTAGACAAAGTTCTGTAGAAACTTGAGTTGCACTGATCGTCCAAACGATTCATCCCGTTCGTCCCAGGATGTAGTCCTCTAGACACATAGGTTAAACTAATCGTAGAGATGATTCATCCTGCTCCTCTCAGGACGAAGTTCTCTGGACACATGACTTGAACTATTCGTCCATATGAACATTCATATTCATCCCAGGATGAAGTCCTCTATTCCTTGAAAATTTGAGACAGTCCTGCAGTTTTGTCAGAACGAACCCTTGATATAACTGCTCATCCCAGGACAAAATTATTTCATACGGGATGATGATCGGGTACAAAGTTAGTACGTACCAATATATACTGGGTTTGTATGCAACTGTTTTAACACTATTCGTACGGGACGATCTAACGATCGTCCAGGACGATCGACTGTGTATAGACTTGAAAGTCAGCAGTTTTTGAACGATTTTTCGTGTCTTTCCTATATAAAGTATACTTAAAACTATCTTGTAATCTTTTTTCCTACTGATCTTCGTGTTAACTGAAGGGAGAGTGAAGGAGAGAATGTTTAAAGGAGGATTCTTACTACTGGAGCATGAAGGATTCACTTAGTACTCAAAGGTAAGAATCTCCAATTATGATTTGTGATTAATTCACTCTTTTTTCTCGTCCTTCTAGATTTCTTATGAGAAGATCGTTCAAGGATATCTGGTTCTCTGCCGACAATTGGAGAGTGTAAACAGAAGAAGGGTTCTCTGCCTACACTTGGATAGTATGAACAACCAAAGGGTTCTCTTCCTACACTTGGAGAGTGTGAACAACCGAAGGATTCTCTGTCTATACTTGGAGAGTGTGAAAGTACGAAGGGTTCTCTGCCAATACATGGAGAGTGTAAAAGGATGACAGTTCTCTGCCGCGCCGGGTGATGATGAAAGAGAGTTTTTCTGAAGTCTTCTCCGTCTTCCTGTGGGTGCAAAAGGAGAGTCACTAGTGGTAATAGTGCAATACTTGGAGGGTGCATCCGGGGAGTGGATGTAAGTCGTGTTTGACCGAACCACTATAAATCTTGTGTCTTTTTATTTTCTGCTGCTTTTGTTTTTACTTTTTAATTTGTGGTTGACCTTTCTACAAAAATTCACTAAAGTTATTATTGGTTCAATTTTAAAAAGAGGGATAAATTTTTAATTACCAATTCACCCCCCCCCCCTCTTAGTTAGCTGCTGGGATATAAGCTTAGGTCTAACAACCTAATTCATATTGAACAAGTTTCAACAAGTGGTATCAGAGGTTTGTTTCAAAATCATAAGTTTAGACTACTTTTTGATTAACGTATATGGCTACATTTGAAAACCAAAATACACCTGAGGGTTACTCTATAACTAGACCTCCATTGTTCGATAATATTTCTTTTGATTTTTGGAAAACACGCATGTGTATATTTTTATAGTTACTTGATTACCGTATGTGGATCTTAGTTCAGGAAGGGTATACAAAATCAACTAGACTAGTTGACGGAGTTAGAGTTGAAACACTTTTTATAGACTGGACAATTAGAAGAATGTGACTTAGCACAACTAAATGCCAAATGATTAAATAGTTTTTTTTATGCTCTTAAATCAGAAGATTACATGCAGGTTTCTACTTGTAAGAGTGGAAATGACATATGAGATAGACTTTGTATAACTTATGAGGGGACTAATGAGGTTAAGCAATATAGACTTAATATCTTATTGCATGACTATGAATTATTTTGCATGAAACCAAATGAATCTATTTCTTTTATGTACACAAGATTCACACAAATAGTCACCTCTTTACATGCATTGGTTAGGAAACTAACAAATGCTGAAATGGTTAATAAGATACTTCATTGTTTGCCTACTGCTTATGATGCTAAAATTATTGCAATTACAGAGTCTAAAGATCTAAACATTTACTCTATTGAAAATCTTCTTGGATCGCTAATTGCTTACGAGCAAGGAGTTAGCCAATGAAAGATTGATGCAGGTGAACCATGAAGGGAGAAGAACATAGTATTAAAAGTAGAGGAGTCAGAGAGTGAACACTCACAACCTGAAGATGAAGACGACATTGCACTAATGACTAGACAATTCAGAAGCTTTTTGAAGAGGAATCAAAAGAGACTCCAGTAATGGAATTGAGGTAAATTAAATAGAAATGTCAAGATTTCAAATGTTATAATTTTCTATGAGTGCAGAAAACCTGGACATATTAAGACAGACTGCCCAAAACTCAAAGCCACTCCTAGCAAGAAGAATGTAGAGAAGAAACCAATTGTGAAGAAGGGTAAGAGGAAATTTCAAAGAGATTTTTGGGCAAACTTAGCTTCAGACTCATTAGAGATGGAAAAGAAAGAGGAATTCACTAATATGTGCTTAATGGCTGATAATCTTGATCAGTCACATCAAGAAAAGGTATGTGACTTGACTTGCAATGAACTTTTTAAAGTTTCTGAACACATGCATGATGCATATAGAAAATTAAAGAAAATGCATAATATTATGAGCTTAGAATTTTAGGAATTACAAAAGGAACATGAAATCCTTAAGAAAGATCACGCTTTAATTGATGACAACCACATGAAATTACTTGATGAATTTGATTACTTGAATAAAAATCATGAAATGTTAAAAACATCATTTTCCAGAACTTCAAATTGAAATCAAGAATAGTAAAAATGAATCAGAGAGCAAAATATATCTAATCAATTACACTAATCAAATTTTGGAAGATATGAATTCATTTTACAAATTAAAGATAAATGCTCTCAAGAATAATAGGATACCCCTTAAACTTGAATATTTTACTAATCCTATTTTGTATCCTAAATTTATGCAATCCCTTAATAGACAGATGAATGGTAGAAGACATAGGAATCTATTTCCAAAAGTCAAATATAATAATTGTGGATTGGCTGGACGTATAGCTCACACCTGTACTTTGAAGAAGAAAACTTATTTGGTGTGAAAACCTTAGATGCATAAACCTAGACATATCATATATGCATCTATTAAAAAATTACCAAAAGGAGAACTTAAACTTGTTTGAGTTCTCAGGTCTAATATTTGATAATTTTGCAGGGTCGATCTCACACAAGACCTCATGAGAGCATATGATACCTGGACAGCGGATGCTCAAAGCACATGACTGGAGATACTGCATAATTCATATCGCTGGAAGCCATGAGTGGAGGCAAGGTTACACTTGGAGATACCACATAAGGAAGGTGGTTGGGTCAGGTATGATTGGAAATCTTAAAAAAAAATTCATTAAAAATTTGTTATTGGTAGAAGACTTAAAGTATAATTTATTGTATAAGCCAGCTATGTGATAAAGGATACTGCATAAATTTTTTTCCTACTGGCTACATATTAGGCCTAAATGAAAATAATGTTTTGAATGGTCTAAGGGTAAATAATGTGTATATGCTAGACTTGAATTGCATTAAAACTCCTACTGTTTTTTGTTTAAAAACTATTTCTGATGAGTCATGGCTTTGGCATAGAAGACTTTGTCACTCTAGCATAAAAACCTTAGGAGGATTACCCAAAAGAATCTAATGAGAGATATACCAAAACTAGACTTTACTAAGGACCACCTTTGTGAAGCATATAAATTAGAAAAATAAGTGAAGTCCTCTTTTTAGTCCAATAAGGATCTTAGAACTAGTAAACTATTAGAGATTTTGTATATGGATCTTTTTGGACCAGTTGGAACTGTAAGTCTAGGAGGAAATATATACGGATTTGTGATTGTGGATGATTACTCTAGATTCACATGGGTTAAATTTCTATTTCATAAGAATGAATCATTTGAGAAATTTAAAAACTTTTTGACTTGGATTCAAAGAAAGCTAAGATGTAAAATTATGACTATTCAAAGTCATCATAGAGGAGAATTTGAGAATGCAAAATTTGAGGATTTTTGTAAGGAAAAAGGAATTGATCACAATTTTTCTGCACCTAGAACCCCTTAGCAGAATAGGGTAGTCGAAAAGAAAAATAGAATATTAATAGAAGCCGCTCGATCCATGTTGGCAGAATACTCACTTCCTAAATATATTTGGGCTGAGGTGGTTAGCACTGCATGTTATGTTCTAAATAGGGTGAATGTGAGATCGAAATTAAATAAAATACCTTATGAGTAGCTAAAAGGAAGAACACCTAATTTGTCACATTTGCATGTTTTTGGATGTAAGGTGTTCATTCATAACAATGGAAAATCTTCCTTAGAAAAATTTGATCCAAAATCAGATGAAGGAATTTTTATAAGATACTCAAGTGTTGAAAAATCTTATAGAGTATTCAATAAAAGAACTTTGGTAATTGAGGAGACCACACATGTTGTATTTGATGAATCTAAAATTTTGGAAGAACCAAATATTGTAGAAGATGAGATTGAGATTAACTCCTAAAAGATTGATAAAATAAATTTGGAAGAAAATTTGGAGGTAGAAAATCCTTTGCCTAGAGATTTGAGATTTTCTAAAAACCACCCAAATAAATTGATTATTGGTGAACCTAGAGAGGGCATATGGACTAGGCGTGGACTAAACAAAGAAGTTAATCATTCAGCTTTTATTTCAACCATATAACCCACAAATATTGATCAAGCACTTTCAGATGAATTTTGGATTTTGGCTATACAAGAAGAGTTAAATCAATTTGTAAGAAATAAAGTTTGTGAATTAACTGCAAGGTCAAAGGATCAAAGTGTAGTTGGAACTAAGTGGGAATTCAAAAGTAAAATGAATGATTCAGGAGTAGTCATTAGAAATAAGATTAGATTAGTAGCTAAGGGGTATAATCAGATTGAAGGGATTGATTTTGAGGAGACTTTTGCCCCTGTAGCTAGACTTGAAGCAATTAGGGTTTGGTTAGCCTTTGCCTGTTTTAGAGGATTTAAATTGTACTAAATGGATATAAAAAGTGTCATTTTAAATGGGGTAATTCAAGAGGATATTTTTTTGGAACAACCTCCAGGTTTTGAAAATTCTAAACACCCTAATCATATTTTCAAACTGAAAAATGTTTTATATGGATTGAAACATGCATCTAGGACTTGATATGAGAGATTGAGCACCTTTCTACTTGAAAGATCATTTAAAAAAAGAAGTGTGGATACAACTCTCTTTTTGAAGAAAATTAAAAAGGATATACTCATGTACAAATTTATGTTGATGACATCATCTTTGGATTTTCAAATAAAATCTTTGTGATGATTTTTCTAACACAATGAGTAATGAATTTGAGATGAGTCTAATTGGAGATTTAAGTTATTTTCTAGGCTTTAGCATTAAGCAAATTGAGGAGGGTGCATTTCTTAGTTAGTCAAAATATATTAAGGACATCCTCAAAAAGTATGAAATGAACAATGTTAAACCTGTTATTACACCTATGAGTTCCCCAGTTTAGTTGGATAAGAACCCTAAGGGAAAATCTGTTGATCAAAAAAAATTTAGAGGGATAATTGGATATTTGCTTTACTTGACAGCTAGCCAGCCCGATATCATGTTTGTTTGTGTGCTAGATTTCAATCAGATCCAAAAAAATCATATTTGACAGCAGTAAAAATAATTTTAAGATATTTGTTAGGAACTTAGAACTTAGGAATTATTATCCTAAGTTTAGCTCTTCATTTGAAATAATTGATTATTCAGATTCTAACTTTATAGGTTGTAGGGTTGATAGAAAGAGCACTTCTATAACATATTAGTTTTTTGGATATTCTTTAGTCTCTTGGTCCAGTAGAAAATAAAATTCAGTAGCCCTATCTACTGATGAAGCTGAATACATTGCATTAGGAAGTTGTGTGGAACAAGTACTTTGGTTGAAACAACAGCTGATTAATTTAGGATTAACTATAGGTACTATTCCCATTTATTGTGATAACACTAGTGCTATTTGTATTTCTAAAAATTCTATTCAACATTCAAGAATCAAACATATAGACGTCAGGCATCATTTCATAAGGGATCATGTATCCAAAGGAGAAATTGAACTCATTCATGTTTCTACAGAAAATCAACTTGGAGAGATTTTTACAAAATCACTAGACTTTGATACTTTCAGTATATTAAGAACAAGGCTTGGTGTGATCGATTTGAACACTTAATTAAAGTGATTCTGCAACATTGATGTATGTTTTAATAGTTAGTATTTTCTGTATTTTTGAGTTTGTGATTTTCTGTATTTGAGTTTCTGATTTTCTGTATTTTGTATCATTTTTTATTGTGTTTATGTTTTAGATTTAAAAATTATCACATCTAGAATTTTAAATGCATGCTTGAAAATTAAGTGAAAATCATCAGGGACGAAATTCATTTCATACGGGACGAATTGTGTAGCGTATTAACTGTCGGATTTGAATGGTTTGCATACAATTTTTCAGTTTTCATTTTATTGTTCGTCTGTACGATCGTCAGGATCGTCCAGACGATCTGTTCAATCGTATGTACGAATGTAGACAGTTAAATAGATAAGGTCAGTTTCATTATGCATGATCATGCATACAAACTTATGGTTCGTACAGACAAATGCTTGGTGATTCGATGTGGGGGACAGTTTAAACTGTCATAAAAATGATCTTAAATATCTGATCATCCAGGACGAACACTTGTTCGTATGTACGATCATTTGGTCAAAAGTCTATATGAAAGGATGCATCGTAATTTGTGTGATTACGAAAAGCCGTTTCATTTTTGGACTCATTCATTCGTCCATAAGAAATTTCGTTCGTACGGACGAACTCAAATTCGTACGGGACGAAATTAATTTTGTCTATACGAAAACTCATTTTTTCATTAAATTTAAGGCTTTTGAACTCAAATGTCATCACTTCAAACATCCCTTTCAAACTCCTATTCAACTAGATCTTCTCTATGGCTAGCTCTAGCAAAAGACAAAAGGAATTGGCTAAGGGACCACCCAAAAACTCTAGTGAAAACTTTATGTCCAAATCTAATGAAGAGTCACTCCTTAGATTTTCTTCTACAAAAATCACTCCATCTAGAGTCCTTCTACAAGAGCAAATCAATTTTAAGGTAATGAATCTGTTTTCTTCCACCCAATTTGGCCTTATTCTCACACTTGTCCACTTCTGCAATAAGGAGACCTTTCACTACTTTCTTGCAAACATGTCATTTAACTCTGATTATTCAATGATTAGGTCTTATGTGTTTAAGAAGAAAGTAGAAATTACTAAAGAGGATTTGGGAATATTTTTAAATCTAAAGACTCAAGGGGTTAGAGCACATACCTTGACCACTGCTTCTGATTTTGACTGGTTTGAAATTAATAATGTCCTTAGAGGAATTAGAGTAGTAACTCATTTTCCTAGAGGAGCCACTCTAAATCAAAATGCCCTAATCATCCAACATGTTCTTCATACCTCTATTATACCTAAAGCTCGTGATCGAGTAAACATTACTCCTCTTCTTTCTACGTGACCTATTTGAATATGACTAGCTAACCTATAGATGAAGCCCAATTAATCATTTACTATCTTTATGGACTTTCTAATATTGGCCATGTCACCCACAAGAGAAAGAAAAACATTGCCTTAGGACATCTTGTGACTCACATTTTGGAGAAGAAATATGATCTAGTTCATCCAGTTCAAGATTTCGAAGAACCTCTCTACTTCAACGATGGATCTTTTCGAGCAATCTTCAATAAAGATGAACCACGTAAATAACATGTTATTAGTGACACAGAGGAGGAACCTGCACCTGCTGGTGAACCAAATTATAAAGATTTGCTTCACATATTTGATCATTTATAGACTTATTTTGATCAAAGATTTAATCAAATTGAAACTCACTTACAAGAGTAGGATGCTCAGTACAATCAGGACATGGGATGGATGCGTGAGCAGATAGATGATATAAGTTCCAATATGCTTATGATGAGCAGTTACTTTAATTTCTTCAATGCTCCACCTCCTCCAGATCAAGACCCCATAGAGTGATTTATGTATTTGTGATGTGATTGATTGTGATGTGATGTGTTTTAGTGTGATGTGTTTTAGTTTTGTGTTAAGTGTCATTTAATGTGTTAGCATTTAAGTTTTAAGTTTAAATTGTAAACATATTGATATCATTTCTGCTGATTGTAATATTCTTTATTATGATATCAATATAAATTATCTTGTCTTAATTTTAATCTTGTTTTGAAATGTGTATTAGCCTATATGAAAATTCCTAAAAAAATTTATCTTACAAGTGCTATACCTTGAAGTGCTCAAAATTAAATTCATTACAAAATCTATTTTTCTAAATTTAAGTTGTGCTT
>NW_021318913.1:0-13779 GCF_001605985.2 Dendrobium catenatum
TCTTGATTTGGATCCATTTGGGTCCGTATGGGTCATTATTGCTGTGTGATCTCTGGCTGGGTTTATTCATTTTTGAAATGTTTGTTCCTATCGACTATAGTTCCCTAAAATTGACAGATTCAAATTGTTCCTAAAGATTTAATCTTCAAAAATCACTCATGGCTCAAAACTTGCCTCGAGATTCACGCCCGCGCAAGATTAAATCTAATATGTATTAGTTTCCCCCCAATTTTAAACATTGTAGCCTCCATAAGTTTGTAATATGAGGTCATAGCTTTTTGTGAACTCCCAAATAGTTTATAAACTTTTTGGAAGGCTTGATCGTGTCTTGTAGAAGTTCTCAGAATAGCTACAAAAGTGCTAGAAATTTAGATCCAGCAAACATTCGAAAAATAGTTCCATGCGGATCTCAAAAAAAATATTTAAATCGGCATATTCAAAGAAAAAATTAGGGACCACAAAAACTTATAAATTGGGCGCTTGAAACCCAGAGCCAATACCAGCTACATTGCCTCGGCTCATGTCATGTGTGGAGTGCTCTCCACTGCTCGCTGCCTAGCTGCCCTATGTGCTGCTAGTTGCCTAACCCGTGCGCAACCAGCACACTTCCCGACCACTCTTATCGTTATCTAAAGCTGTCATTTTGGTGCCACGCACTTCGCTGGTTGCACCAACACAATATTGTCCGGATGATGCTCGTAATTTTTTGAGTTATTTATATAATATTTTTATGTTCTCTCTAAAAATATTATTTATTCTTTTTTTTGAAAAAAATAAAAAAAAAATTATTTTATAAAAAAATTTAAATTTATTGGTTTGGAAACTCTTAAATTTTCATTTGATTTTAATTTTTTCTGAAAAAAACCCCCCCCCCCCCAAAAGTTTGCTCTTATAAATATCCCTTTGTGGCAAAGGTGGAAAACCACCTTTCCTTCTTCTCAATTTTATTCCTTTTCTTTTCTAAAGGTGACACCTTCCGCTATCGTGAATAGGTTGGCTCGGATATTCAAAGTACAAGTGGCTTTCTCTTATATAGAACTTAAGAGTTTTCAACCTTTCTCTCTCCTTTTTTCCCATATTTCTTCTTACTTTGGAGGTTTTCCATTAATTTTTATAAGTGGCATCCTCTATTAAAATTCAGTGCCCCTCTTTAATGTAGAAGTTCAAATGGGTTAACATGCCCCCACTAATATTTTTTAAAAAGAAGTTTCACTTTCTAAATAATCTTGTGATGAAGGTGCTTTGAAAGTTGATCGTTCTTATTCTCCTCCTCTAGGATATTTGACTGTTTATGACTTCAACTTGCATGGACAGGGCTAAATTTTCACCTCCCCTAGAGTTGCGTTGATATGTTTAGTGACATGTGAGTTGAGAATATCTTAGTTTTCCTACAGGGCACAGTGCGATTATAGTTGGGATGGATTGTCTTTTTTTAAGATCGTTAGTTTGTAGTGTCTCTCTTGGATGGGTTGATTCACTCGTAATACACAGAGCTCGTCTATCACTTTCATATCTAATAGCTAAATATTTGAGCCCATTAATTTGTTTAAGAGATTGGCTAGTGGCCTTTTCTTCATGCGAATGATGAAATCTTTAAGGAAATTGGGTAAAACTTAAGGATTCCCATTCCCTCCATGTTGGTGTAGAAGACATTACTGAAGATACTCAATATTCTAATGTAAACATCTTTCACTATAAGTATACTTTTCTTGGACAGGTGTGTGGAGGCAAGAGTACTTATTTCCAATGGTAAGGATTATCTTACTTAGGCAAGGAGTGTATCAATACCAACGTATTATTGAATAAGTAGCAAAAATTTTGAGGCACCTACTCACACTTCAAATGCCCCTCCTAAAACATGGGATTAATAGCCATGATCCACAAGCATCATCAAAAAAGTAAAAAGAAGGTGGCGAGGAAGGAATTTTAATATGCATTAAACAAAGGTTATAATTTCTCTCCATCCTAAGTTACACATTCCAGAACTATGTTCCGAAGGCACCGCTGTGCTAAACATTAATTGAGCTGATGACTTGGTGGTATCCATTTTCTTTTTTTACTTATTATTTTGCACTTTTAAAAGGACATTTTCTCTTACAAATACCCTTTAATTATTCCTTTAGTTAATTGTGGATATTTATGATGTTAAATTGAATTAACTCAAGAACTTGAATGATTGAATAGTATTTATGAAAGTCAATAAACTCAGCGGAGAGTACAAGCCAAAAGTATTAATGGCAAAGACGAGAGAAGATAACGGCAGTTGGAATAGTAGATAATAGAATATATAGAGAAAAAATTAGATTACCATGGCAACTTAGCTTATTTGTAAGATCATGGATGGATCAGGTCAACATTTGAATCAGTTGATGCACAGGACTAGAGTAAATGAGAATGTAAATGACCAGCTAATCCTTGAGGAAAAATAGCAATCACATTAAGGATGAAAACAAAAATATTTTCAAGCCTATATTGAGGAAAGATGCTGTGTTGTAAAATAACAAAGTCCAAAAAGTACTATTCATCTATCCAAGTTATTATAAGAGTTACCGAATTTGTAACCTTCAAATTAATAATTTCAGGATCATTACAGTACCAGCTTTATGGCCTTCCAGAAGGAAACAGCTCAGCGGGGCAAGAATATCAAAGGTGTACTAAGTCGCCACTAACAGTAGGATAAAATGTCGCAGCCTTTTCATCTTTGTAGAGGCAGGCCAATAGGAGGGCAGATTGGATCATAACATATGATTAACCATTGGAGATAGTAACTTTCACTTGTGCACCTCTATGGCTAATGATATGTATAATACTGATCAAAGTCACAAGATTTCTCCACTCCAATATATGCACAGCTCGAGTGGGTTTATTTGATGTGAGATTCGATTTTCCCATGGGTGCAAGCGCCCCATTGCGTTAATTAAATCTTCAAGCCAGGACATGAGAAGACTCTCGATTAAAGACTATCATTATTTCTCATATGAGATGTGAACATAGGGAGGACTCAGAGCTTCCTATCAAAGGGAAAGAAAGTTAACTTGCTTGGTCACATGCACAAGTGCTCATATTCATCATCTTAGATTGGCTAAGATAGGAAAATAAATGGCAAAAGACACACTGCAGTTGAGCATACAAAGAGGAAGAAAGGTGTGTATCCAATACGATCAAATAGGTGAGATTTATAACCTCTAAAGGAAGAGGAACTTCCTCGCTTCGATCAGGCATACTACGGCCTAATAGTAAGTAGCCTTGAAACCTAAAATCTAAAGTGTTAGTATTATGTATATAATACTAACACTCGTATCATAACTAAATATTTCCTGGCTTATAACCTTCCTAAAAAGGAAAGCCAACTAAACCACCTAATCGTTATAAAATCTATGTGTTCGGATCTTTATAAAATGAGTATTGCGTGGCCAAATCTTTGGAAATTAAAGTCGACATTTAGAGAGGTTCCTAAGTGGCATTGTACTTATGAATGGTGATATGTCCTTATAAGACATAATACAATAAATTTTAATTTTAGTGTATTTTGAATGTGCAATGCATGCTATTCCAAAATAATCTAAATAAGAAATGGCTTACAAAAATAATTTTTAGAAGACTAGAACTTCCAACAAGTTTCGTACCCACATGCCTTATAGGTCAAATTATCTGAACTCTACCCGTAGGCAGGGAAGAGTCAAACGAGGAAAAGAGAAGAATTAATAAGATTCCAAGTAACCCAAGACGACCTCCGCCTTACTCCCCAGATCATAATCTTTTTATGTTATTCAATTCTATAAAGCTTTAAATTTTAATTACGAGTTAAAAAATTTTATCCCTGAGAGTCTAGCTAAATCAGGAACATACACATACAAGAAAGAAGAAACCTATAAAAAGAATATCATTTCTACTACGCAAGCAAAGTAAAACACATTAAATAAAATATTAACCCAAAGCAAAAAGTATTCAAAACGCACATGACAAGGGATGTCATAAATATATAACCTAGGGTCTGTGGAAAAGTAATAGCCCTGACTCCACCAACAATAACCTGGATTCAAACCTACAGAAACGTCACAAAATCTTAAAAATAATTCATTTTTATATTGATCTAATCTTCTGAGCTCCTCTATTGGCTCCTTTCTTTAACTTTCATCATATTATGTTCTCCAAAAGGATATCCAAATTAAAAAAAAAAATTCCTTTAAAAGGTTTTCTTTCTCTTTGGATCTCTTTATATTTAAAAATGTCTTATTCTTAGATTTCCACAACTGTATGCTTTGAATTAAATAATAATCATGAATATAAAAGAATAATTCTACCTTATACAAGGTTATTCTAACAGTATAATAAAAATATCCCAAAGCAATTATATATGAAATAAAAGCACTCAAGCCAGCTATTACTTGACTATGCTCATATTTATGGTGCTAGACAGCTAAAGTACCTGTAACAATTATGTTTTCATACAATTCATATTTTATTACTTGATCAATAAAAAAAAGAATATAATCATGATTTATCTAGTTCAATCAGTTGGGCGGTCTAAATTTTTAATTTAACACACACAAGCTCTCTAATAGATCACTGATGTTCAATATCTAGAGATAGGTATTCAAGTCCAATAACGTGAACATATGCAATAAGCGAGATCCTCACAGATGGCCAAAACATTTTAAAAATATATAATAAATAAAAAAAAATCATACGTAATATATCAATTTGTAGTAAAACCTAATGAATACTTAAAAAGATAAAATAAAATAATGAAATTTATTAGACATTATACATATAATCACATATTTATATATTTCTTTTTAAACTAGAAAAAACAATTATTGCATCTCACTCATTGGCGTTAATTAGAGTGAGAGCCGTAGCATTGCCCCACCCCAACTGCCAACCTTTCATCCAAACATCCAACAAAATATGGAGTATTTTTCTCTAAAACATTTACTTTCTTTTTATTTAAATAGTTAATTAAATTCTAAACATTAAATTTATAATATTTTATATAAAGGAGCTTAGAAATCAGCTGAAAAAATTTTAAAGAATTTTCAGAAAATATTCAATTTGTGCACTCACTAAATAAAATAAGCCTCTACCTCTTTTAAAGTAATAAGTGATGTATAAAAAAATGTAGAAAATTCTGACTTCGGAGAACAGCTTTCTCCATCACTAGTTCATAGATCATTTCATAGCTCGAACATCATTAATTAGAGGATTTTTGATTTAGTTTCTAATATATATTATTTTTTATTTTTATTTAATCTAAATTTTAACAAAAAAAATATAAAAATATATTTGGTATTCCAATAAATATTGTTTTAGTTTTTATTGAATACCGTAAAAGGTGGTGGTCATAGTGGTAGGTAGTGAACGAGATAGTTTTCATTTGAAAAAAAAAAAATTTCCTACTAAATTATAAAAGTTGTGTACTCACATATGCTTGCTCAAGTGCTTAATAGGTGACAAGTGAGTCATGATTGAGGAACTCACCCTTCAAGGGGCCCCAAAGGAGAAGCTCTCCTAAGTAATCTAAGGGGAGTTGAACTCTCCCGGTAGTCAAGGGAGATTCATCCCAACCAAATCACCAAGTATCACACACGCGAGCATACTAGAGATCTCTCCCGATACTGGGTGACCTGAAAAATCCTCATAGAATCAACAACTATGAACTCGCCACCTACCAGGACTCTTCTATCTATCACTCGCCCACTCCCAGTGTGACCTTCCTTCTATCCAATCTTGACTACAAGTAAGAGCCTACTCAAGGCTCTCAACCCGCAAAATTCCACATCAACCATAGCCGATTCCCTTGGCTATCTCAGCAAAAATTATATTCTACTAAATAAATTTGTAGCAAGAACTTTAATTTAATCCTTTTAAGATTTATTATTTCATTTCCTTTTCATTTCAACCCTTTCAATTACTCTAAAGGAGATATAGCCTTAATGGAAATTCTAAATGAAATAACCATTGTCAAATTATGCATTAAATGAATTTGTCTTGTAGTTTAAGTAAAGAGAAAATATTTTCAACAATTTTGTTTTGAATTTAATTAAAAGTAAAATATATTACTCCTTAATGTAAAATACATAATATCAAAAACAAACAAATTACGAGATTGTGTGGTGGATACTAATTTAGACAAAATTATGTAGGGGTGATACACCTTTTGCATGTCTTACAAGTTCTCTAAAATTTTTCGTAACTCAGATAATAGTAATCCATACAAATGTTTCATTGAGACACTAAATCCGAAGAAGAAAAAAAAGGCTTCGGTGGCATTTGTAATGAATCCACAATAACTTATAGCATCTCCACAACAATGTTCATGGAAGGGTGATCTACAGGTCGTGTCTGAATGCAGCATAACTCCACTTGGCATAGCTTCCTATCTAAATCATCAATCTTCAAAATGTCAAAAATATTAGACAATTCTCTCTTTTGTAGCTTATCGTAAATCCATAATGGATAGAAAACATGACTATTTTTTTTTTTGCTTTCAGGTCAGTATGCCTACACCCACCAGCCATGTCCATAAGAAGCATGCTGAAGCTATATACATCTGATTCATGAGAAATAGTCCCAAAACTTCTCAATTTTAATTATGGCACAATGTATCCAATTGATCCTTGCTTTGCTCGGGAGGTGCACATATCTATTGCAATTATATTTTGGAAAAATTTAAATATAGATTTTTGAATTTTCAATTTTAATTCATTGTACACACCATTATGAATGATATATCACCATGAGGTGAAAATTCCATTCTCGAATGGGTTCACATTACAAAAATGTAAATTTCAACCTCATTGTTATAGTCAAATTCACGAAAGAACTACACATGACTCCGTAGGATCAAAATATTATTCGATCATATATTTTGCTACAATAATATGGATGTATTGTCATTAATTTCATATTCAAAGTCATATTAATAAATGATATATCTCCACATAGAAAGAAAATATCATTTATTATCTACATAAGAAATGTGGCGATAATGATCATCTTTTAATTTTAATGTTTAAAAAATAAAAAATTATCACTATCCTATTTAGAAGCTAAGTCGGGATTGGCTTATTTTATCTGCGGCCTTATATCTCCTATGATGGTAAGCCTTCATAGTTAATTACATCATAGAATGTTTTAGGTCTCATATGAATACTCTCAATTAAAATAATAATATGAGTTTATTTTTGACTTTCTATGAGTGATATGAAAGGAAGGATATGAGAATTTTAATAGGGATTGGATAAATTTTTGAACTCTTATTTTTGGATGTCAAATAATGAAGGGTAGGGAGCACTTTGGGATTCTAAAAATAATTCAAAAGCACCCTGATCTATCCTATGTTGGGCTTTAAATTTTGGAGGAGAGAAAATTTAGTTTGAGTTGATATTTTCTAAAAATTTGAGATTAATTCTCGATATTTGTGACTTATGATTTTTTGTTCCACACTAAATACTAAATATAATTTGAGCACTAAATAACAGTGGCCCAAACCAAACTAATGACATAAAAATCTGGGTTTATCTCAGCCTAGATTAGAGAGACATTTAAACAACCTTGGCGCATTAAAACTATGATTTCATTCTTATCATAGCTGGGTAGGCTTTCATTTAAGTTTTTGAGAAATTGGGGTCTAAATCTTGAGAAAATCCTAAGTGACCCTTTCACTTATATATGTGTTGTGTTGGAAAGTGTTGAAAAAGTGGTTTTGAAGAATTTAGTTTTCTTTGGAAATTTTAACCAAGGATTTCAATCTCAAAATTAAACATATCATTATGAACGATATAGTCTCGGGAGGCGAAGATATCATTCCCTAATGGGTTCAGATAATGAGGTTAAAAATTTCATCTGGGCTATCATAGTCAAATTCAAGGAAAGATGACATATAACCCTGAAGGGTTAAAATGTCATTCTATCAAGCATCTAGCTATAATAGTTCTGATGGGAGATCATTAATTCCATATTCATGGTCTCGATAAGAAATGATATATCTTCCCAAGGAAAGAAAAAATACCATGTATTTACCAATCAATCGTTTGATTATGATAATAATGATCGCTATTGATTTAACTTTCCCAAATAACACTGGTTGAGTTTTAATTTTAATTTTTTTAAAAAGTGGATGTGGGCAATAAATTTCCTATGAGTGCAAGCCCTCATAGTTAATTACATCATAGGGAGATTGAATACCTATGAAAACTCTTGATTAAAGTAATAGTAAAAAATTTAATTAAAGGATTTTTGAGTGATATCAAGGGAGTCAAGCTTGAATTCCAATTGGGATTGGATCAAATTGGAGCACTTATTTTTGGAGATCAAAGGAGAAAAAGTAGAAGATGTTTTGAGAATCTAAAATATTTTAGAAATACACCAGCCTACCTTATGTATTGGTCTTTAGTATTTTAGAGAGAGAAATATTTACTTTTGAGTTGATATTTTATAAAAAAGTTATGACTTATTTTTCTGATTACCAGATCGGGAGAAACCCAAGGAGGTGACAGTGGAGACTAATCTACAAAGTGGGTATGACATCCTTGATAAAGATAACATGGTTTTTAATTGTCCTGGTTTTTCTATGTCAATAACAACTTAGTCGAGTGCCAACCAGAGGACCCTTGTTAGCAACCATGGGTTACCTCATTCAAGGGGATCTTGTAGGCCAAGGGATTGGGGACCTGGTTTTAGGCTGATAAATATGAAGTGCACAGGTCCGTGGACAGTGAACCTATGTTTATATTATCTAACCTTGGATGCCACAACATCAATTCATAGAGAAAGCATGAAAATTAATCATCACAAAAATCCAAGACAATAAGCAACAATCAACCAACACTCATTTCGTATGCATATAAACACATCACAGAAATAGAAAGGAATACCAGCCTAATCTAAAGCTCAATTTTGTTTCATAGCAAACAAATCTAAGTGCGTATAGCTGGCTGTATGGTTCAGATATGTCCTATATAGGATAATTAGTTAAAGTTATCTAATATTTTTATTGATTGAAAGGCTTAAGGGATTTAGGTTTGAGTTTAAGTATTAGTAGTTCTAAAGTTGAATTTAGGATGTAGTTTAAATGTTAAATGATTACCACCTTTGTTTATACCAGGGTCATGAAGTTTATTTCACCTGCTTTAGGGCTATGCTGATAGCCTCTTAGGCCCGAGTTACCCACTAGTAACCGCTATTAGTCAAGTTAATTTAATTGGTTGATGGTTAAGGGGTTGAAGAGTTTTAATTGAATTTGTTGGCTGCTGATTTTAAAGGTTGAGTTAAAATTTTCTCGAATTTGAGGTGATTATTGAATTATTTAGAACTTTTAAATAAATTTTTCAATCTTTTGAATTAATTTTAATTAATAATTAATGAATTATAAATTAAATTTAATTTGAAAGTTTTGTTTAAATTTAGATTATTAATCTTTATATTTTATTTAATTTTATTCAATTTTAAAGTGTTTTTTTATTTATTTTGTTATATGTATTTAATTATAGATTAGTTTAAAAAAAGTATAGATTAATTTGATTATTTAATAAATTAAAATTAAAGTTTAGTTGATATCTTTAATTTTAAGTTGAAATTATAATTTTCTGATCTTCATTTTGTTCTCATTTAAATTTGTTTTAAGTCTTTGCAATTTATTATGTTTTTAATTAATATTTTTTGAAGTAGTAATTAGAGAATTAATTAAGAATTAATGAAATTTGGGGTCAAATTTTAACTATCAATGATTGAATGTACTGATTATGGTTCACTAAGAAAGGTTTGATATTTTTATGAATTTTATTTAAGTTATTATTAAATATCAAAGTTTTTGAATCTTAAAGAATAATCAATAATTGATTATTTGTTATTGGAGTTTTTTTGGTTTCAAATTAATAATGTATATTTGTCCTAAGGTGTAGTGTCACTAAATTCTCGAGGAGTGTGAACAACGAATCTTCACAAAAACTCTCTTCCACCATTACCCGGTATGGTAGAGAACCATCTGTTGCGGATCAATGGTTTATGATTTTGATGATAGCAAACATTCATATTTCTCTACGACTTGCTTATGTACTGTCATTTCAGGTTCACACGATTGGACTGCAATTTGGAATCAGCTCAAGATTGTGTAAACTAGGTCTGAGTCAGTTTGTACCTTTTTTCCTTTCTTGAGTCTGTTGTATTTGGTGAGGGTCCTGTTGATTTGAAACTTGGAAGGTTTTCTATTGTTCCCTAAAAGATGTCCATTTTTGGTAACATCGTCCGGGACGAACTTAATATCGTCCTGGACGATCTATCCAAAAATAGAAATCTTAATTAGGGCATTCTCATTAAGGCAACCATCATAAACTGATCCGCCTGGACGATACCTGTATCGGCCAGGATGATAGTCTCAATTCAAAAAGAATCAGCCATCATAATCAGTTTAGATATTCTTTATTTTAGGAAATCGGGTAGGACGATATTACTATCGTTTAGGACGATCTAACTCAATTATGCCTAAATTGATCTGGTATCTTTGGAATGCATTAATGGTTGATTGATACGATCACATCGTCCGGGACGATGTCCTGGAAGTTCACCAAAGAAGAAGTTTTGACTCTGCCGCACCGAGGAAGGTGGAAGTGATTTTGTAAGGGCTTCTCCACCTAGCTGTGGGGGCTAAAGGAGAGAAACTTATTTTAGTACAATACTTGGAGGGTGCCTCCAAGGAGTGGACGTAGGTCAAGGTTTGACTGAACAACTTTAAATTTGGTGTGTTTTTTTCTTATTATTGCTTCCGCATTTAATTTCTACATCGTTGATTTCTTTGTGGTGATCTTGGTTTTGGTTTTTGCTTTCTTTAAAGATTATTCTTTACCAATTCACCTCTCATCTTAATTAGCCTTGGGCCAGTTCATAGGGCCTAACATCCCTAACGAACTTTTAAGTGGTATCAGAGCAACATTCATAAAAATTGAGTTTTAAAACTTTTTGAATTTGATCCATGGATAACTTTGAGAATCGTAATATTGCGGAAGGTTATTAATCACAACAGAACCACTTTATTTGAAAATATTACTTTTGATTTTTGGAAAACTCGCATGTCTACTTTCTTGCAATCGATAAATTTTGGTATGTGACATATGATTTTAACTTGTTATTCATCACCGTCATGTATCATAGATGGAGTTAAAACTGATATTCCTTTTAACCAATGGAATAGGGAAGAACAAATCAATCCTCAATTGAATGCAAAATCATTAAACTATTTTTTCTGTGGCTTTAAATTCTGGCAGATTTTTATGTTAATATCCATGTGCAACTACGGAAGGAAGTTTGGGATAAACTACACACCATGTATAATAGGCACAGGGAAATCAAGGCAATCAAGTTGAATATGTTAATGTGCATGATTTTGAGACACTTATTTTCCATGAAACCTTATGTGGAGCGATCTTAGACATGTATAATAGGTTCATTCAAATTGTAACATCATGCATGCCTTAGGAAAAGGATTTTTTCAAATTTTGAAAAAGTTAACAAAATTCTTCGTTGTCTATTAGATAAATTTGATTACTAAAATTAATTTCTATTTTGTGAATCTAAAGATGTGAGACCTCGTTCCTTTGCTGTAGCTGCTGGGAAAAGTTGATTTTCCCTAGCGATCGGTCGGGACGATGGTGAGATCGTCCAGGCCGATCAGTTGCATTGAAAACAGTTGATGTTCTGGAAAGTGTTATCTGGAGTGATTCTTTGGATCTGAATTCGTCGGGACGATAGTGAGTATCGGCTCGCGATCTATCTACTGTTCATATAATACCTGTCCTGAGATAAGTTCTGGGAGCGGTCCGGACGATCCAATTATTTGGTCTGATCGTCCAGGAACATGTGGCGATCGGTCCGGCCCGATCTGACTAATGTTATATAACAAGATAAAGTCAGCTCATTTTGAAGGAGAGAAATATTTTTATAAAATCAAGTATATTTGGAGAGAGAGAATAGAGTGGAAAATGCAAGTTGAAAAAGTCCGATTCGGGGCCTCGGGAGCGATTTCGTCATTCCGTCTGCTTGTGGATATTTTGTTTATATCTGCTGTATTCCTAGGACTTCCGAACCCTACTATTGTTTTGCTGAAGATATTTGAGAGTTGTAAGTGGTCATCAGATTTTGCGTTTCTTGTAAGTTGATTTTTCGTAACCCGGTTTGTACTAACGAAGATTCACCAGCATAACTTTTGGTAATGTTGTAGATGTGATTATTCTGGCACGTTTTGATTATTTCTGGCAGATTTCGTCCGGCCTGTTTTGGTTCTGGCGGAGTTTTTATGTTTGATCTGGCAATTTATTATGATGTCGGCGATATGGTTTTGAGCAGTAGAAGATATAGTCTTATAATGTTGCCTGGTGCACCGTTCTGTATTAACTTTCGGTGAATTGTAATTCTTTGGAGATTTCTGTGATAAATTCCTAATGTACTGCTATTATTATGGGTCTGGCTGCGGCCGATTTTCTATGCGATTTCTGAATTTTTCCCGGATTGATAGATTGAAATTGATATGTGTACTGACTATTGATAATGATGTTCTAAGATTCTTTAATATTGTGCTTATTGCAATTGGACTGATTGATTGAATAATGATAATAGATTCTGAAAGACAAGTGGGAACTGGTTTGAAACGTTCGTTTATACGAAACCAACGTATGGATATCAGCACATAGCATATATTTTATCAAACACACTATCTGATAATACGTGTCCAGTATTGTAATCCTGGTGTATGACTAATGTTTCTAACAACAGCCTATTGATTGCGGACCAGTGTTTAAATTTTACCATGGTTTATCTATGGATTTCATACCAACAACACTATTGAATTAGTCGCTAGTCGTTTGTGTGTCTTGTGAGTAAGGCCATTGTATTGAAAATTGCATGCTATATTGATTTGGGCATCGCCATAGATTTCCTGATCTGCTCTAATTGTTATTGATTTCTGATTGATTATTGATATTCGATACTGGATTGTATTGAAATTGACATTTATTATTGAACGACCTTTATTGATTTATTAATTGATCACTGATATTATCTGACTTGATTTGATTCATAGATACCGGCACTGATATTGGATATGGATTCTGCGTTATTAATCTCATAGATATTGGTACTGGATAATTTGATATAGTCGTATTGTACCGGATTGATAGATTATCGACATCAATCATTGATATAAGATATGGCATACATTGACATATGGATACTATTGATGACGACAGATCTGACATGCTATTGATACATTGATGGATATGATTCGTCGTACTCGGTTATCGATTGATTGATTGATTGGATGGTTGCCTTATGGATTTGATTTTTTAATTCGATTGTTTTTATGATTTATTAATTAAATTCGATTTATTGTAGCTGCATTTCTACTGACTTTGATTTCGTATCTGGCATAGATTTATTGTCCAAGTAGCCTATTGAGTGATTTCGCATTTGATTGACGTGCCATAATGTTTGATCGATCAGTAGCTTTGATTTCAGTTGTAGGCTTTGGGTGACTCTGTTGGGCTTGTAGCTCTTATATGTGGTTATTGATTTCAGGTGAAGGCCTCCAGCTTGAAGATCTTTCTGCCGGAGTTCTGGTATGCTTTGTTCTATTTGGTAGCACTGGCGACTATGCTAGTTAGTTTCTCTTTTTGCTTGACTCTGACTGTTGTACTTATATGTGAATTATAGTTATCCGCTGGCTGTTTCTTTTTCTAATGTAATTTCTCTGCTTGGATATATGATATGTATGATTAGTATGGAATA
>NW_021318913.1:13879-19770 GCF_001605985.2 Dendrobium catenatum
TCAAAGAGCACACACTACACCTTACTTTTCACATATATAATTTCCACTATTCCAAAACACACAAGTTCACTCACATATAAACTCCACATCACCATTTTCCAAAAAGTGGGGTAGAGAGAGAAATAGAGGACTTTTGTTTTTCAAAATTGGTTATATCGTCCTGCTTGATCTCACTATCATCCTGGACGATTAGTTTAAAACCCATTTCAATCGTTGTGATCATCGCCCTGAATTGATGCTGGCCAATGTAAATTATCCAGGACATCGTCCCAGCCGATCCTACGATCATCCCGGATGATGTGATCGTATCAATCAACCATTAATGCTTTCCAAAGATACCAGTTCAATTTAGGCATAATTGAGTTAGATCGTCCTGGACGATATTAATATCGTCCTGGCCGATTTCCTAAAATAAAGAATACCTAAATTGATCATGGTAGCTGATTCTTTCTGAATTGAGACTATCGTCCTGGCCGATACAGATATCGTCCAGGCCGATCAGTTTATGACGGCTGCCTTAATGAGGATGCCCTATTTCGGATTTCTACTTTTGGATAAAACGTCCAGGACGATATTAAGTTCGTCCCGGACGATGTTACCAAAAATGGAAATCTTTTAGAAAATAATAGAAAACCTTTCAAGTTACAAATCAACAGGACCCTCACCAAATACAACAGACTCAAAAAAGGAAAAAGATACAAAATGACTCAGACCTAGTCTACCCAATCTTGAGCTGATTCCAAACTGCAGTTTGATCGTGTGAACCTGAAATGTCAGTACATAAGGCAGTTGTGGAGAAATAGGAATGTTTGCTATCATCAAAATCATAAACCATTGATGCGCAACAATCTCCCCCTTTTTGATGATGGCAAACCATTCGATTTAAATTTTCAAAAAAGTTTTTTCTCCCCCTCACTAGAATAAACCTTTAAAAATAGGGGAGATAAAACATATTTTTGTTGTTTTTATTTTTTTGAAAGAAAATCAACAGTACAAAAAATTCAACAATACGTTCTCCCCCTTTGACATTATCAAAAAGAGAAGGGGCACAAATAATAAAAACACAACGATTAAAAAATGATCCCTGATCTAGTGAACAAAACAAATATTCTTAAAATGAAAAAGTTACCTCTTAGTTTTAATCAAAAACTTAGTAAAACTGGATTGACAACGCATAGCCCAGAAAAGGTTAGAAATTCAGAATTTGATAATCCAAACTCAAGTTCTTTAAAAAGGCTAAAAAAAATTTTAATTCAATATCTAAATCATGAAATAAATTAGAGAAAGAAACAGTCATTTTTCAAAAACTCCTTCCATAAAATATATCTAATAGAAGATCAATGCACGAATTGTTGAATCAGGAATCATGATTTTCAAATTCAAGTATCGAAAGTATCAAGGGTTTTCTTAAGTTTTTAAGAAGTACAAGAATGGTATGCATTAAATTTGTGGGCTCATTTTATGCCTCTTGACAATTGGTTGGTGCACTGTGCATTTTTTTATACACTTTGAGTATTCTATATTTTCAATTTGGCGCTTTGCGCATCTTTTATTTTTGGCATCATTGGCCAATTTTTTTTTACTATGCTACCTTTTCGAAATCTTAAATACCAAAAGTAAACCCATACTATTGATAAAGTGAATTTCTTGATTAAGAAAATTTTGAATTAGATTCAACCACTTGCAAAAGATTCCTATGCGATAAATAAAATGTAGGGAGATAAAAAAATTATTTCAAAAACCAATTTAAAAGATGAAAAGATTTTAAATCAAAAGTAGAATAACCTCTTTTAGGAAACAGAGATTGAGAGTCAAACACATGAGTTTCCTTTCTTTGACTATTTTTAGAGAAGTCAAACGCAACTTACAAAAGAGTTCAAGAAAAATAGGAAGTAGATTTTTCATTTTTAGAAAAGTTAATGTGTGTGTTGATCATAAAAATAAATTTCACGAAATAAGAAAAGAAAAAAGAAAAAAAATAAAAAAAAAAACAAAACACAACAAAGAAAACACAATAAAGCATTTTAACCATTATCTCTCTCCTGGTCCGATGCTCCAAATCTGCCCATGAGATTTTTTGCTTTTCATTATTTTCCCAATTTAAATTTAGCTTTGCCTTGCCCTTTTCTTTTGTAGGAAGAATTTTTAAATTAGGGCACTGATTTTTCATATGTCCTGGCTTCCTGCATCGATAGTAAGTAACGTCAGAAGAAATATGGACTTCCTTACCACTTTTATCTTTCTTCCACTTTTGCTTATGCTTTAGTAAGCTTTGTGATTTGCTTGACAAGTCATTGCAATCTTCACCAACTAAGTTATCTTCTTCTCTATCTTCAGCTTTTAAAATAATCGTTTCACCTGCATCAACAAGTCTTTGACCCAAACCTTGCTCGTAGGTAATGAGTGAGCCAATCAAATTATCAATAGAATATACATTCAAATCTCTTGTAACGACCCCAAGATCCGTGTAGCGAACCTAAAGATGTCCATTTTTGGTACATCGTCGCGGGACGGAACTTAAATCGTCCTGGACGATCCTATCCAAATAGAAATCTTAATTAGGGATTTCTCATTAAGGCAACCATCATAAACTGAATCCGGCCTGGACGATAACTGTATCGGCAGGAATGATGTCTCTAATTCAAAAAGAAATCAGCCATCATAATCAGTTTGATATTCTTTAATTTGGAATCGGCAGGACGAATTATTCGTTTAGGATCGATCTAACTCAATTATGCCTTAAATGATTCTGGTATCTTTGAAATGCTTAATGGTTGATTGAAACGACACAATTCGTCCGCAACGATGTCCTGGAAGTTCCCAAGAAAGAAGTTTTGACTCCGCCGCACCGAGGAAGGTGGGAAGGATTTTTAAGGGCTTCTCCCTAGCTGTGGGGCTAAAGGGAGAAACTTATTTTAGTACGAATAATTGGAGGGTGCTCCAAGGAGTGGACGTAGGTCAAGGTTGCTGACAACTAATCGGGTGTGTGTTTTTCTTATTATCGCTTCCGCATTTAATTTTCTACATCGTTGATTTCTTTTTGTGATCTGGTTTTGGTTTTTGCTTTTCTGTTAAAGATCATTTCGTTTACCAATTCCCCTCTAATCTTAATTAGCCTTGGGCCAGTATCATAGGGCCTAACATTCCCTAAACGAACTTCATGGTAATCAGGAGCAATCATTCAAAAATGAGTTTTAAAAACTTTTTTGAATTTGATCATGGATACTTTTGAGAATCGTAATATTGCGAGAAGGTTATTCAATCACCAGACCACCTTTTATTTGAAAAATTACTTTTGATTTTTGGAAAACTCGAGTCACTTTCTTGCAATCGATAAATTTGGTATGTGACATAGATTTTAACTTGTTATATCATCACCGTCATTGTATCATAGATGAGTTAAACTGATATTCCTTTTAACTAATGGAAAGGAAGAACAAATCATCCTCAATTTGAATCTGCAAAATCCATTAACTATTTTTCTGTGCTTAAATCTGAGATTTTATTTAATATCCATGTGCACTACTGGAAAGGAAGTTTGGATAACTACACACCATGTATAAGGCCTAGGGAAATCAAGCAATCCAAGTTTGAATATGTTAAATGCATGATTTTGAACTATTTTCCATTGAACCTTATGAAGAGATCTTAAGACATGTATAAATAGAGTTCATTCAAAATGTAACATCATTGCAGGCCTTAGGAAAGATTTCAAATTTTGAAAAGTTACGAGAAATTCTCGTTGTCTATTAGATAAATTTGATACTAAAATTAGATTCTATTTGGGTCGAATCTAAAGATGTCAGACCTCGTTCCTTTGCTGTAGCTGCTGGGGGAAAAGTGATTTTTCCCTAGGATCGGTCGGGACGATGGTGAGATCGTCAGGCCTGATCAGTGCAATTGAAACAGTTGATTTCTGGAATGTCTTCTGGATTGATTTTTGGACTGAATCGTACCGGGACGATATGAATCGCCAGGCCATCTACAATCTGTTCAAAAATACCGTCCTAGATAGTTCTGGAACCGTCCAGGGACGATCTTTTGGTTGATCGTCCCAGACGTGTGGCGAATCGCGGGGCCGATTCTGACTAATGTTATAAGAAAATCAGCTCATTGTTGAGGTGAGAGAAATCATTTTATAGAAATCAGATATTTTGATTAGAGAGAGAAGAGCGGGAAAAGCAAGGAAAAAGTCGATTCAGGGCCCGCGGAGCGATTTTCCGTCATTCGTTGCCTGTTGGATATTTTTTTTATCGCTGTAAGGACTCCGAACACCTACTTTTGTTTCGAAGATTTTGAGTTTTGTAAGTGTGCTCAGATTTGTGTTTTGTAAGTGATTTGTCGTACCCGGTTTGATGAACTAAACGAAGATTCACCGCATAACTTTTGGTATGTTTAGATGTGATTATTCTGGCACACGTTTTGATTATTTCTGGCAGACTTTCGTCCGGTCCGTTTTGGCTTCTGCCGGAGTTTTATTTTGACTGCAATTTATTATGAGTCCGATTGGTTTTGAAGTAGTAGAAGAATAGTCTATAAGGTTCTGTGCACGTTTTGGTATTAATTTGGTGAATTGTATTTGTTGAGATTTCTGTGTAATTCCATAGACTGCTATTTCTGCCGATTTTCTGCGATTTTCTGATGTTTCCAGAATTGAATAGATTGAATTGATATGTGTGATGACTATTGATATATGTTCTAGATTCTTTAAATTGCTTGATTGCATTTGACTATTGATTGAAATGATTGATTCTGAAAGACAAGTGGAAACCTGGTTACGTCGTTATAGAAACCAACATATGATATCTACACACAGCAATATGGATTTTTACACAGACTATTGATAATAAGCCAGTGTTAACCTGTTATCTATGGTTTCTTACAACAGCCATATTGATAATAGCCAGTTTAACTGGTTGATCTATGGATTTCTCAGCAGCACTATTGATATAGCTATCGTGTTTTTGCTTGCGAGTAATGGCCATTGTATGAAATTGGCAGGTATATGATATTGCCCATCGCCATAGATTTCCTGATCTGCTTTAATTTAATTGTTTCTGATGATTTATTGATATTGATATGGATTATTGAATTGAATTTCTTATTGAACGACTTTATGATTTATTTATTGATCATGCATATTATCGACTTGATTGAGTTCATAGATACCGGCCTGATATTGATATGGATTGCGTATTTATTCATAGATATTGATACTGATATTGATATAGATTGTACCGATTGATAGATATCGAACATCAACATTGACTTAGAATACTGATATGACATATGGATACTATATGAATACGACAGATCCTGACAGCTATTGATACATTGTATATTGAATTCGCGTACCGGTTATCGATATGATTGATTGAATGGATGGTTGCCTTATGATTTGCATTTATCGATTGTATTTTTGAGTTTTGTTGTTTTTGTGATATAATTATTGATTTATGTACTGCATTTACTACTGATTGATTTCCGTATCTGCATAGATTTATTGATCATAGCCTATTGAGTGTTTTGATTTGGAAATTGACCTTGCATATTGTTCGATCGTGCTTTGATTTCGTTGTAAGGCTTTGGTGACCTTTTTGGGCTTTGTAAAGCTCATTATATGTGGTTATTGATTTCAGGTGCAAGGCTCCTCCAGCTTGAAGATTCTTTCTGCCGATTTGTAGCTTTTCTTTTGTAGCCTGTACGACTAGTGTAGATTTCTCTTTGGCTGTACTTGACTGTTGTAGCTATATGTTGAATTAATAGTATCCGCTCTGTTTCTTTTCTTGTATGTAATTATCTCTGGCTTTGGTATATGTATGTATGGATTAATGAACACAGAGAGCGAACCGATAGAAAAAAAGAGAATAGACAATCAGATGAATCCTTCG
>NW_021318913.1:19870-29675 GCF_001605985.2 Dendrobium catenatum
ACTCTTAGGGTAGAAACATTAACATAGAAAACTTAGTGACATTATCTATATTATATTTATTATTATTATTTTATTTCTTTTATTTTTACATTATTTATTTACCAACATAAATTTATTGATTAAATATTTTTCTTTTAAATTATAATTGATTAGGATATATCAAAACCACACTTTCTAATACACACACTTAGATTGTTTGCTAGGACAACAACCTAGTTTAGGTCATAGGCCTGTGTTTATTTCTTTATGCACTGTGACGAGCTTTTTCTCGAGTTTTATTGCATACTGGTTGTAAAATGTTGGTGTGTTGTTTATTTATCTTTTAACGCACTCTGTGTTGTGATTAGAAAAACCTGGTGCGAAAAATTTGTGTCCACACGCAGATTTTGATTTTCTCCTATTTTGTAATCGAATACTACATTAAGAACAAAGTACGCGTTTTAAGAGGCCAACACAATATTCATACATGGTTTCAATATCAATAATAGGGTTTTTGAAAATTGATATTTCTATAATCAAACATAGTTCAAAGAATAACATTCATATCAAAAGATGAACATTAAATTCTATAGAAATGTTTAAGATACGAAATTACATTTTTGAAAAAGTTTATTCTTCTTTATTGTAGATATGAAAGAAGCAATTATATCCATCTTAAAAGACGGAAGCATAACATTCTTCAGAATCAAAAGCGAGAATGGTTTTTATAAATTCATTCATTTGCGTAAAGTTGAATGATAAGGCAAGTATAATATATATATTATCTAAAAAGATACATAATAACATTCTACAAGTCTATTCAAAATTAGAAATGAGTTTTTTAAAAAATATCTACGCTTCCCAAGATTCTCCTTGTTTCTATACGAATAAACCAAAGGTTTATTTTAGTTTGGGATTTTTTCAATCCCTATAGAGGCAAGCCCCATAGTTAATACATACGTAGGAGAAAAGCCCTAAGAAACACTCTCCGTTAAAGCGTGATTTCATACCCTTTTGAGTACAAAGTAAAAACAAGGAAAAAGAAGTGAGAAATTTTAAAGAGAAAGCTCACATGTTGAACATTTATAGCTGGGTCCAAAGGAGAAAAATTAGGAGGCGTCAGATTTGAGAGCTCAAGAGGACAACCTCAGCCTACACTGATGGTGGGGGCATTACATTTTAAGCAGAAAATTTTAATGTTCAAGTCTGACATTTTATTACGAAATTTGGAGATTATCTTCCCATAGGCTTGAGATTTAAAATCTAAAAAGAATTTTGCCTCAGAACCTAAAATTTAATTTGGGTACTAATAAATAGTGGACCCGAACCTAACTAATGAAGTGCAATCTAGGACTGTATCCGCGCTGGATTGGGAGGCCAGCTAACCACCTTAGGGCGCTTTAAAAACCAATGTCTCCAGTCTCTTATGAAAGATGGGTGGGGACGATTGTATAAGTTTTAAATGATTGAGGGCCGACATCTAGACAGATCCTAATTGCGGCCTTCAACTCTATTAGGTGAAAAATGTCTAGAAATGCAATTAATTTTTAGACTCTTTTTAATTTGTATCTAATGGCAATGCATGCAATTGACTCGAAATTGCATAAAATGATAATGAAGCAGTTTAGAAAATTTAGGCTTAGAAATAGATTTTTCCCTAGAAGATTGCCCAACGTTCCCTTGACAGAACTGCACCCTCATACGGTCAAGTCGGTCTGCCAGAACCCGCAGCGGGGAGGTGCCTTAACAAGGAAGAAAGAAGTTATTAATATTGTTATGCTGACTCTCGGCGGGTCCGTGCTTACTTCTTAGTCGTTAGAGTTACTATGTGAGCCTAAAATTTATTTAGAATTTCAAGGTAAAGGAATTTTGACGGCGTTACGCCTATAGCAAAAAAATCTCTCCGATTCGAATCAAGGCCTAAACAAATAAACGCATGCAAGGTCCAAAAAAATCTATGTGCACAAACAATGTAATAATCAATTTTAATCCTAAATACTAATGTCCAAGTCCATATTAACCCAGAATTGCCAGAAAGGTAAAGTGCCGGGCACCCTGACAACAAACCCGGATTCTAATCTCTGAAGAATGACGCAAGTGATTTTTTGACAATGGTATATACATTCCTTAAATCTTCTATTATTCATCTTCTTCTTTCATTCTTTGTTCTGTCTTTTCTTCTTCTACGACGCTTCTCGATCCCCGGGTTCTTGGTATATCCAAATGAAAAGAAACTCATCCCTAAGAGGGGATTTTTTTATTTGATATTGATCATCCTAATTTGGCTTTCAAAATAAAAGAGAATATTCCTTTAAGGTATATTCTCCTTTCTTTGGATTACAAATTGGATGTAATATGCCACTTTTAAAATCACTTTCACATTTATGATAATTTTTAAATACAGTTACATTTACATTACATTTCACAAAAAAAGAAAGAAAATCTAGACCACCTGTAGGGTTATCCTAAGCAATTTATAGTAAAAATCATCCCAAGAAATTATATATTTGCATTTTGAATCAAATCAATTAGCCACACTTGTCCACACTCTTTCTTATTTGGGGGCTAAGCAACTGGAGTACCTGTAGCATTTATATAAAATTTTTTGATTAATTAGCCCCCTTTTTCTGCCCTGCACGAGTGTGGTCACCTGCAGAAAATCATATTAACAATCCAGATCGCTCTCAACCTATGGGTAATCTAATCGCTAATCAGTGGTACCTAAACAATAGCTGCTCAAGGCATATGACTGGTGATATGAAGTAGTTTATCACACCGAAGGCCAGGTTAGGAGGAAAGTAATATTAGGAGACAATACAATTATGAAAGTAGTGGGATTATGCACAATTATAAACTATAAATACTTTATGATTGAAAATGGTTTGTTAGTTGATGGTTTAAAGTATAACTTAATAAGTATTAGTCAACTATGTGACAAAGAATTTGATATAAAATTTCTTTCTAATAACTGTATGATTAGCTTAGATGATAAATTTGTGTTAGAAGAAAAATGGATGAATAATGTTTACATGTTATACTTAAATTATATTGAATATTTAAATTCCTTATGTTAAAAACCATAATTGATGAATCTTGGCTATGGCATAGAAGACTACGCCATGCTAGCGTAAAAACACATAGGAATATCACTAAAAAAAACCTAGTTTGTGGCATACCTAAATTAGACTTCACAAAGGATCACTTATGTGATGCCTGCTAACTAAAAAAATAAGTAAAATCATTATTTCATTCAATTAATGATATCAACACCTCTAGGCCACTATAAATCTTTCACATGGACCTATTTTGACCAGTTAGTACAACCAGCCTAGAAGGAAAGACTTATGGATTTATAATTATATATAACTACTTTATATTAAATTGGGTAAGATTTCTAGCACATAAGAGTGAATCATCTGAGAAATTTAGAACCTTCTTCACTTAGAATCAAAAGAAATTAGGATGTGAAATTTTAACAATTCATAGTGATAATAGTGGAGAGTTTGAGAATGATAGATTTGAATCTTTCTATTAAGATATAGGAATAAAACCTAATTTCTCTACCCCTAGGACCCCCCAAAAGAATTGAATAGTTGAAATGAATAATAGAACCTTAGTTGAAGCTGCTAGGGTAATGCTAGCTGAATATTCACTCCCTAAGTATTTTTGAGCATAAGCACTAAGCACTGCTTGCTATGTTTTAAATAGGGTGAATATTATATCCAAGTTGAATAAAACACCATAAAAATTCCTTAAGGGTAAGACACCCAATCTTTCTCACTTACATATTTTTGGATGTAAATGCTTTATCCTAATTAATAGAAAGTCAACCTTAGGAAAATTTTACCCTAAATCTAATAAATGAGTGAGTCTTCTTAGGTTACTCATCTGTAGGTAGGTCTATAAAATCTTTAATAAGAGGACTCTTGAAGTAAAAGAGTCTACTCATGTGATAATTGATGTATCAGATAAGACCTCTGAACCAAAAATTGTAGAAGAAGAAGAAGAAGAAGAAGAAGAAGAAGAAGAAGAAGAAGACGAAGAAGAAGAAGAGAAGAAGAAGAAGTTGTTGTTGATTTTTGTTTAATCTAGATTAGGTTGTTAAACCTCGACTAATGTCCCAAAGCTAACCAAGAGGGCGGGTGAATTGGTAATTTATAAAAAATCTGTTGGATTTAAAAAATTAAACAGATTATCGATTCGTAAAAATTTTAATTGAAATTATTTTAAAGCAAAATTTTCAACCACCAAATTAAAATTGCAATAAGCAGTGGAAATTAAAATGACATAAAGATTTATAGTGGTTCAGTCAAACATGACCTACATTTACTCCTTGAAGCATCCAACTTTAGGTATTGCACTATTACCAAAGTGACACTCATTTTGCTCTCATAGCAAGGTGAAGAAACCTTTACAAAAATCTTTTCCACTAAACCTTGGTGTGGCAGAGAACCATCATCCTTTCACACCCTCCATATATAGGAAGAGAACCTTCATCCTTTCACACCATCCAAGTGTAGGCAGAGTACCTACATCCTTTCACACCCTCTAAGTGTAGGCAGAGTACCTTCTTCCTTTCACACCCTCCAACTATAGACAGAGTGCCTTCATCCTTTCACACCCTCCAAGTATAGGTAGAGAACCTTCATCCTTTTACACCCTTCAAGTGTAGGCAGAGTACCTTCATCCTTTCACACCCTACAAGTGTAGGTAGAGAACCTTCGGCTATTCACACTCTCCAAGTGTAGGCAGAGAACCTTTAGCTGTTTACACTCTCTAAGTGTAGGTAGAGAACCTTCGACCTTTCTTCAAGAATATTCTCACAAGAAAATTAGAAAGACAAGAGGAAGAGTGAAAAATCCAAATCACATACAGAGATCCTTATCTTTGAGTAACCTTGTGAACCCTTCACACTCCACTAGCAAGAAATCTCTCTCAAACACTCTCTCACACTCTCTCCTTCAATTTCTCTTAAGAAATCATGAAGACCAGACATCCACAAGTCAGTTTTAAAGGACCTTTTATATGAAAGACGCAAAAAATCATCCAAAAAATTGAAAATTTCAACATTGAGCATACATGATCGTATTATACGATTGTATGTTCGTATATATGAATAGTTTAGAAATTGTTGTGTACGAACCTATTGTGAATTGGTATGAAATCATTTCATACCTGATCATTGTCCGGTACGAACTCAGTTTATTCGGAATGAATAGAAAACTTAATTTTCGTCTGTATGAAATGTAAGGACGAAATGAGCAAGAACAAACCTGAGATGATCATCCTGGTATGAAATGTAAATCATTCCGTATAATCCCAAACCCGAGATGATCATACATGTACAAAATTGGGATCATCCAGTACGATCTATACTTAGAAAAAATTTTATATGTGAGCACAGACCCAAGACATTCATCCTTGGATGAAGCTTAGATCATCCTTTATTATCACAATCATAAGATGTTCATACTTTTATGAAACTCTGATCGTCCCACATGATCCATACTTAGAAAAATATTTTTGTGCGAGAATAGAATAGAGGCGTTCATCCCTGTATGAAATTTATGATCATCCTATAAGATCTTTGTCTGAGAACAAAACAGAGGTGTTCATCCCTGTACAAAAATTTGGATTGTCTCGTATGATTTACACTTAGAAAAAATTTTCATTCTTGTTCTTATGACTTCTCATTAAGAGAATAACAGATCAGATCATCCAGTACAAAAGTGGAATTGTACCGTATGATCACCTTCAAAAAATATGAATTTTAAACTCTCTCCCAGCGTGTGTATTTGTGTGCTCAGTTACACAATTACAATCACACTCTCTCAGACTCAATAAAATGAAAAATACAGACTTCAATTACAATAAACCCTAAAATGATCTTGATTTGAAGTCTTTAACATTCTAGAGTGATTTCCCTGAAATGTTAGTACATACAAGAGTAAAACAATTCTTCAAAAATATGTTAAAGAAAAATAATAATCAAAATAATAATATTTTAAATCATCAAAAACATCCAAGTTGTAAGAATATCAAACATACAAGACTAAGTAGCAACTATCGCAACAGAAGTGAAGGTCATTCAGGGGGTGGAAATCATTATCATAAGAGATAGAGTAGAACCTCAGGAGCATTTGCCTAGAGATTTGAGATATTATTCTCATCATCCTAAAGAGTTGATCTTAGGAGACTTATCTGAAGGTGTAAGAACTAAGCATGGACTTAAGAAGGAGGTTAGTTATTCACCCACCACTATAAATCAAGTGTTAGGATATGAATATACAATCCTAGCAATGCAAGAAGAGAAAAACCAATCTGTTAGGAATGATGTGTGGGAATTAGTCAAGAGACCTAAGGAGCAACTACATAGCAGTAAGAAATAATGTCAGATTAATAGCTAAGGGGTATAACCAAATTAAGGGAATAAACTTTGATAAAACCTTTACCCTAGTAGCTATACTAGAAGCCATAATGGTGCACTTAGCCTTTATTTTCTTCAAGGGTTTTAAATTGTTTCAAATGGATTTTAAGAATGCCTACCTAAATGGGGTAATCAAAGATAATGTTTATGTTGAGCAACCCCCATATTTGAGAATTCACAATTTCCAAACCATGTGTTTAAATTATAAAAGGCATTGTATGGTTTAAAGAAAGCACTTAGATCATGATATAAAAGGTTGAGTTCATTCCTTTTAGATAGAGCTTTTATTAAGGGTAGTGTAGTCACCACCCTCTTCCTAAAGAAAGAAGGAGAAGAGTTGCTCATCTATCAAATCTATATTGATGACATTTTATTTGGATCATAAAAAAAAAATTGTGATGAATTTTCAAAAACTATGAGGTAAAAGTTTAAAATGAGCATGATGATAGAACTTAATTATTTTCTTAAATTTCGTGTAAAATAGTTAGATGAGGAACCTTTCTTAGCCAAAATAAATACAATAAGAAAATTCTTAAAAAAATATGAAATGGATAATGCTAAGGCCATTAGCACTCCCATGAGCTCCACTCTTCATTTAGACAAGGACCCAAATGAAAAATAAGTGGATCAGAAAAAAAATATTGAGGAATTATTGGATCACTTATGTATTTAACTGCTATCATGATAGATATAAGGTTCACTGTCTTCTTTTGTGCTAATTTTAAAGTAGATCTAAAAGAATCACTCATGAATGTTGTTAAATAAATCCTTATATATTTGTTAGAAACTCCAAACATAGTTATATGGTATCCTAGACACAACAGCTCTTTTGAAATTGTAATATATTTAGATTTTGATTTTGTAGGATGTAGGGTAGATAGAAAAAATACTTATATAACTTGTCAATTCATAAGACAATCCTTAGTTTTCTGGTCTAGTATAAAACAAAATTTAGTAGCCACCTCCATATCTGAAGCAGAATATATAGCAGTAGAGAGTTGTGTTGCTGAAGTCCTATAGCTTAAGCAACAACTCTTAGATCTTGGACTACCTATAAAAATAATTCTAATTATGTGTAATAATACTAGTGTAATTTGTATATCCAAAAATACAATTCATCACTCCTGAACAAAAGCATATAAACATTAGGCATTACTTCATAAGATATCATATAGCCAAGAGAGATATAGAATTGCACCATATAGCTACAGAAGATTAATTGTCAGACATACTCATAAAACCCTAGCCTATGACGCCTTTAATACCTTGAGGATAAGACTAGGTGTTATATACATTCAGCTTAATCCAAGAGAAATAAAAAATAATAATTTTCCTTTTAAAGCATTCATTCATATCTATTTAATTTGTATGTGGTTATTCATGTACATGTTCATATTTTGATTGTTATTATTTGTTAAAAAAAATGGTCCATATATTTTCTGATCATCACATACACACTTCACTGAATCATAATAATCTTTTAATTTTTTTTTCCAATCGTAGTGTATGATTCACATTCGTACTATCCGATATGCATAGATGCACATATCAAAGCCCTTTATTATATCAACGGTCCAAATTAAATCATTGTTATAAACATCGTACTATATGAACCTCTCTTCATATTATATGATCTACGTGTCACTAAGTGTTGAAGAATTCAATCCATTTTGCACAAAATTATTACCATACATATTGTATGATACCTCATTCATACTGTGTGATTAACATATCAAAATGGATTAGGGTGAATTTAATTCAGTCAGTATGATAATAATTGAAGTTCTTACTGTATAAATACGTATTTATAATGTACGATACTTTTTGTCAACACCGTACCGATGACCCCTCGGGATGAACAAAAATTCATAAGATCTTCTAGTACAATATTGATCATACTGTACAATTTGACCACTTTTTCGATAGGCCATCCAGATGAATAAACTCTATGACCATACTATATGATATCTTGATCGTACTATTCGAAGGGCCAAAATTTTTGTAAATGGGAGGGTTAAACTAGTTCAATTCACTCAAACCTTCTTCACACTTCTACTTTCTAATACTTCCTATTGTATGGCAGTGGAAGCAAACATGGAAGAATGAATTAGGGGAGCTTCTCCTCTTTTCATTGTTTTGTGATCGCTTCCTCTCTGCATTGTATGAAGATGCATATTACAAATATATAGAGGCAAAAATCACCCCCTCTCGAATGTTAAACCAACATGCCATAAACGTTGAGGTAACGAGCCTTTTCACCCCCACCACCCTTAAATTCCTTCTTACCCTAGCTTTTCCTTTCAATTCAGAACTTCTGTAAAAATTCTTATCAAATCTTAGGATGAACCTAGAAGTGTCTACCATGACCTCCTTTGCTTGCCACCAATATGTAGAAATTACTAAAGATGATTTAGCATAATACATTTTTCCCTTTACTGAAGGACCTCGCCCTCAATCCGTAATTTGTTATGAGTTTGATTTGAGTACTGTTAACATCATGAATTTGTCATCAAATCAACAACTACACCTTGTACAAACTTTAAATCAAAATGTTCGTATAATCCATCATTTACTTCTCACTTATATTATACCCAAAGTTTAAGATTGGTTTAACATAACCTTACTTCTCTCCGTTGTCACTTACCTCATAATGTCGAATAATTAATTCATTGAAGTCCAACTGATTCTTGACTATTTCCACAACATGACTCATATTCGACATCCAAACACTCATAGGGAAAAAAAGTATCCTTGGGACACATCATATGTTATATCCTTAACTATAAATATCAACTAACCTTTCTTGCTCTACCCGATAATGTCCTATTTTCTATAGAGATGCCTCTTTATATATCCTTTTTCATCAAAGGCAAGAGAATGTTGAGCCAAATTTTGATGAAGAAGGGGAAGGTGCTCCTATAGAAGAACCTTCACTAACACCAATACCACCACCTGTACCTAACTACACTTAAGATGATATCATTCAGCAGCTTGAACGACTAGAAACTCGACAAGACTACCATAACCAATAACAACACCAGTAGCACGAGGATGACATGTGATGATTTGGTGAAAGTTTTTCCATGATAGATAATTAATTTTCCTCCATCCATCAGTTCCTTTAGCAACCACCACCTCTATCTAATCAGGATCCACCATACTAGTAGTCTGTATCTTACTTTTTTGTATTATTTTCTTTTATTTTTTTATTATAAAACATATTTAGTTATTTATGTTGTGAGAACTCGTTCAATATGAATTAAGATGTTAAGCCTAATTAAATATCCCAAGGCTAACCAAGAGGGGGGGTGAATTGATAATTTAAAAAATTATACTTCTAGTCTTGGATTTTTAAAAAACCTTTTTAATTATTAATACAAGTTAAATTTAAAGTTTAAA
>NW_021318914.1:0-3890 GCF_001605985.2 Dendrobium catenatum
TATCGCTGATCTTGCTCTAGATAAAAGGAGAAAAGATAAGTCAGTGACGAGGTATATAACACGCTGGCGCAATCTCAGTATGAAGTGCGAGCAGCAGTTGAAAGAAGAACATGCAGTTCAACTGTTGATGGGGAACATTGATGATAAAATGCAACCCTTCTTATGCATGGCTTCTATACTACCTTCCAAGATCTATTGGATATGGTGGATAAGTTTGAAAAGTTGAATTTATCAAAATCTGAAAGCCTTCCTGACAAACCCAAAAAGGCCAAGGTAACTGACGCCAGAAAAAATGAGGCTTATTCCGCATTCCCACCTAGACCTGATAAATGTAAACGGGCAGTGTATAGTGTGGATAAAGGAAAGCAGTCGATGCAATATGAAGAAAAACCAAAGCAGCCTTACAATCCAAACCCTCAACCAAAGTTGGTTCTTGGAGGAAATGACAAACCTCGAGCCTTTTCTGGTGGAGGAGAGCGCTAGAGGCAGACTACAGGAGCTGGTGATAGAACGTTTACCTCCCACAAGGAGAAAATGAATAAAGAATATTCATTTAAATGTGAGAGTGTCGCTAAATTATTCCGACAAGCACTCAAGAATGGTCTGGAGTTGCGGGAGTTGCGAGAATGCAAAAGACCTGAAGAGTCCAAGCACAGTGGCGACCCAAACTACTGCCCACATCATCGGGTAGTTAGCCATCCAATTGAAGATTGTTATGTCTTTAAAGATTGGCTAGAAAAGATATACAAGAGAGGAGAATTGACATTATCAGATAATGTGTTAGTTCGTCCTAGAAAGGAATCCGCCCGGGTAGTCACGTCCTCTTCTGTACTCCCGCCTAAAAAAACAACAACAAAAGAATCTGTCCAAAAGAAACAATGGGAAACTGTGGTCTCCATGAAGACAACAAAAATGCTGAAACAACTAGAAGGAGTTCCCGGTGTCAAGTGAAAGTCCCCTACTGAGCCAGTACTAAACTTAAAATGGTTGCCTGTGTCACAAGCATCCACCTCTAAACAGCAACCTAGCCAAGTTAGCTCATTCAAATCTAGTAAAGCAAAGCCAAAGTCTTCCAAAAAGAAAGCCAAGTTGTAGAAGCCTGAGGCAAAGAAGACTGCAACTTAAAAGGCTATTGATAGTCTGGGTGAATATTACCAGACTACCAGGAGGCCTATAAAGCTCGATGATTTTATGAAAGAGCTTAAGATAGATGAAAAGGAAGAAGAAGCTGAGGCCGAATCTCTTCCTACGGAGATATGCCGAGTCATCTTAGCCACATCAAAGATAACTAAAAGGGAGAAATACGCTGAAGAAGCGGCACCTGAGTTCTGTCTAATGGTATCATCAATGGAATTCAATTCAGATGATCTATGTCTTCCGGATGATGAAGATTCAGACCCAAGCATAGCATCGCAAATGGAGCAAGTGAAGCTGGGAGATGATTCTGAGTCTACGGGTGGATCCCCAGATGTGACAATGGCTTACTCCGAAGAGAATGCTTCATCAAACAAGTCTTAATCAGATGAGGTGGCCCAGGTGTAGTTGAGGAGTGGCAAAGTATTTCCACATCCACTGAAAAAAGGAGCTCCTAACAAAGATAAAGGAAAAGAGATAATTGTCAATGAAGATATTATCCTAAATGACTCCAAGAAGAAAGAGACTTCATCTAAGGGGATAGATTACAATATCTTATCCCACTTGAGGAAGATCCCAGCACAACTCAGCATATATGATGCCCTCTTGATGTCTAAAGACCTTCGAGAGACTTTGATCAAAGCTCTCAAGGACCCCAAAAGATATGAAGCATATTTTGCTGAGCGTAACTTGACAGAAATTTTGCAAGCTCGAAATGAGCCCCTCATCACCTTTGCTGAGGATGATATGATGAAAGGAATGACAGATCACAATCGCCCTTTGTATGTTACGGCGGAGAGCGATGGCATGATGATCAGTCAGATTTTGATCGATCCCAAATCTTCCGTAAATCTCATGAGCTTGAAAGCATTGAGATCATTGTGCCTTGATGTGAAACATCTTTGGCAAGACAAGTTGATGGTACACGGCTTCAACGAGAAAGGGCAAAAAACCCTTGGTTCATTTATGCTTCCTCTTGTATTTGGGGAACTCCATACGGAAGCCAAATTCCATGTAATAGATGCGGACACTTCGTTCAAGACGTTATTGGATCGCCCCTGACTGCATGAATACGGCGTTGACCCTTCAACATTACACCAGTGCATGAAGTATCTCAGAGAAGGAGAAGAATTCAGAATTTTTGGTGATATTAAGCCCTTTGTAGTACATGAAGTAACAGTTTATGAAGATGCTAAGTACTTCATGCCAAAGAAGCAAAATTCGTCAAGTTCTCTTGAGGCTAGAGTATCAAATTCTAAGGCTGCAAAGAAACCCAAGTAAGAAAGTGATAAGAAGTATGTAGGAAGAAAGAAGGCAATGACGGCTCTTCTCAAATCACCAACTATTCCCAAAGAAAGGAAACATGTACCTCAACTAAGGAGTGATACGAATGAAGATGATATCGCCCCTAAAAAAATTTAAAAAATATGCCAGTTCACGGATGAATGGAGTAGGCAGATTGAATTTTCAAATGATGATTATGACTACGTCTCAATCTATATGAATACAGTGCAGAATGTGTTTTCTAGAAGAATAAACAGTCTGTCAATTTCAGACAGCGTACTTGTAGTCACACGTATCCCCCTACAACACTTCAAGGAAGTTATTCCACGTGAGATGCATAAGATTGAAGAACTCTCCACTCTTTATCTGCCTCCTTCGAAGAAGGGGACCACTCCTGGAAATGTATTATATTCCACGGGAGTTCGTGAAGAGGAGAATCATGACTGGGATTGCATGCTCCTCGACTTCGAGGAATTATTTCCTGCGAGGATACCTAGGTTTAATACCAAAAATATTCAGACAAAGCTACGAAAGCAAGTCGATATTCCTACTACCAAACGACAACTTTATACAAGCTTGGGCCTCTAGTTTGGTAGGAATCCATGTCCACTAAGATGGAAGGATACAGATGCATATAGAGGTATCGAATTCATCAAACAAAAATCCCTGCAGAAAGAGACTTGTCGGGCAATCACATGCATAGAAATCAAATCCGATGATGAATATAATGAAATATATGAAGCCAATGCTTATGATGATCAATCGGTAGAGGCTGAATTTGCACCATAAGAACTAGAAGATGGTGGACAGGCAACAACTATGAATGAACTGAAAGAAGTCAACTTGGGGACAAGGGAGGATCCTCGCCCAACCTTCATCAGCTCTCTCCTACCAGAAGAACAAATAGAAGAAATAAAAGAACTTCTCTATGAATTCAGTGATTGCTTTGCCTGGACATATGCTGAGATGCCTGGCTTATCCCCTGAAGTGGCAGTTCATATATTAGCAATAAAGCCTGATGTAGTACCTGTCAAGTAAGCTCCAAGGAGAATGAGATTGGAGATTGAAGAACAGGTGATTGCAGAAAAAAAGAAGCTCATAGAAGCAGGCTTCATTCGAGAAGAAAAATATGTCGACTGGATTGCCAATATCGTCACTATAAAGATGAAGAATGGCCAGATTCGTATCTGCATTGACTTTAGGGACCTCAACAAGGCATACCCGAAAGATGACTTTCTGCTCCCAGTATCATATCTTCTAGTTGACAATACATCCAACTACGATATGTTCTCCTTCTTGGACGGATCGTCGGGCTACAATCAGATTAAAATGGCGCATGAAGATGAAAGACATACATCATTTAGAACACCTATAAGCATATTCTGCTACACAGTTATGCTATTCGGCTTGAAGAATGCTGGTGCCACATATCAAAGGGCAATGACTCGTATATTTGATGATTTGATCCATCA
>NW_021318914.1:9010-23227 GCF_001605985.2 Dendrobium catenatum
GTTGCAGTCTTCTTTACCACAGGCTTCTTCAATTTGGTTTTCTTCTTTGAAGACTTTGACTTTGACTTTCCAGATTTGAATGAGCTAGCTTGGCCAGGTTGCTGTTTAGAGGTGGGTGCTTATGACACAGGCAACCATTTTAAGTTCAGTACTGGCTCAGTAGGAGATTTTCACTTGACACCCGGAACTCCTTCCAGCTGTTTCAACATCTTGGTTGTCTTCTTGGAGACTACGGTCTCCCATTGCTCATCTTGAATAGGTTCTTTCATTGTTTCTCTAGGTGGGAGTACGGAAGAGGACGTGACTACCCTGGTGGATTCCTTTCTGGGACGAACTAACACATTATCTGATAACGTTAATTCTCCCCTCTTGTACATCTTTTCCAACCAATCTTTGAAGACATAACAATCTTCAATTGGATGGCTAACTACCCGATGATATGGGCAGTAGTTTGGGTCGCCACTGTGTTTGGACTCTTCAGGTCTTTTGCATTCTGGCAACTCCAGACCGTTCTTGAGTGCTTGTCGGAACAATTTAGCGACACTCTCCCGCTTAAATGAATATTCCTTATTCATTTTCTCCTTGAGGGAGGGAAACGTTCTATCACCAGCTCCTGCAGTCTGCCTCTGGCGCTCTCCTCCACCAGGAAAGGCTCGAGGTTTATCATTTCCTCCAAGAACTAGTTTTGATTGAGGGATTGGATCGTAAGCCTGTTTTGACTTTTCTTCATACTGCATAGGCTGTTTTCCTTTATCCACATTATATACTGCCTTTTTAACTTTATCCGGCCTAGGAGGAAATGCGGAGTAAACTTCGTTCCTCCTAGCATCAGGAGCCTTAACCTTTTTAGGTCTATCGGGGAGGCTTTCTGACTTTGACAAGTTCAACTTTTCAAACTTTGCCACCCTGTCCAATATATCTTGGAAGGTAGTAATTGAAGCCATGCACAAGAAGGGTTGCATTTTATCATCAATGTTCCCCATTAACAGTTGAACTGCATGCTCTTCTTCCAGCTGCTGCTAGCACTTCATACTGAGATTGCGCCAGCGTGTTATATATTTCGTCACTGACACATCTTTTCTCATTTTATCTAGAGCAAGATCAGCGATAGTAGTTTTCTCTATTGCACTGGCAAATCTTTTCACGAACAAGGCCTCTAATTCCGCGAAGGTCTTCAGAGAATCATTCGACAGCTCAGCGTACCATTCGAAAGCAGTTTCACTCAAGCTGCTCACGAATTGCCGAAATAATAGAGCATCATTGCCTCCTGTATTTCCACAGGTAGCTTTAAACTGCGCTAGGTGCTGTGTTGAATTTTTTGTTGCCATCAAAGATATTGAACTTGGGCACAGAATATCCCTTTGGGTATGACACCTGATCGTACTCTAATGGGTACGGGCGACTTTTGCCTACCAACTTCTCTGCTTGTTCAGCTGCTATAATGGCTTTGATCTTTTCACTAATTAAGCCTTCCAGCTGTGATACAGTTACAGGTTCAAATGCACTCGCCATATTTTGTGGAGTACGCTGGCGGGTTGGATCATCAGTTTCTTTGCCACCTTCAAGTACACCTTTCACTCCTGAAGCTTGAGGAGCTTGAGGGTTTTGAGAATTAGCAGCTTGGTTGACGGGCTGAACCGGTGCAGGACCCACAGAAGTGGTCTTCTGCATCATTTCCATCATAACCGTCATCTGAGTCATCATCTCAGTCATTTTATCATTCAACTGAGAAATTTCTCTATCTTTCTTCGGCATTTGTTGCCTCATTTGATTTCTTATTTCAGCGAGTGTGATATCTTCGCCAGCGAAGGGGTTTTCTCCGACTTCTTCTTCTTCCTCATCTCCTTCTTCTGAGGAGCGAGCACTTCGGCTGGCAATGAATCTAGCCCTATGGCGACGTCGATAAACACGTACGTGTGGCTGTGATTGCTGGTCTTCTTCATCACCATCATCATCTTCAACATCAATGTGGCTGACCATACGAACCACCTCGATCTCCATAGTGTCTTCATCACCATATTCTTCTTCATCTTCTTGTATCTGAATTTCTGAGCGGCGGCGCCACTGAATTTCAGGTTCTTGATTTGGGATGATTACTTCTTCGATTCGCGGGCTACGATCGAAGTGAACTTCCTCTCTAGCTAAAGTAGGAGAATGACGAGATCTCCTGGAAGACTCTCCAGGATGTCGATCTTCGTTATGATTGTTGTCATTATGGGCCTTCTTTTGGACCCATCTCTGACGAGTTTTGTTAGAAGGGGCGGATCTCCGGGAGGCTGTTCCGGATGTCACACCCAAACTAATTCTTTCTTCAAAGATATTTTCTCTTCGAGGCTTCGACCTCCAAACTTGCTTCCCTTTCCACCGGGACCTTTCGACGGCGGATCCCCGAACATATGGTTCAGGTGTCACGCCCCAATGCTTACCGCGTGGAGCTTGTTGTCGGTAATCCCTTCTTTCAACTATCACAGCAGATGATAGTCTATCTCTTGGAGGAGTTCTTCGGGCCTCAACAATCAGTGGCCTCTGGAACTTCTTTTTCATTAAGCCCTTCTCCTTGACTGTCTTCAGTACACGGTGTACCTGGGCAGACAGACATTCGGGCTCTTTTATCTTCTGAGGGGCCGGGGCTTCAGGTTGACGCTCCCAAAAGGATTGCTTGAGCTCACCAGAAGAGCTGTTTCTTTTGATCCACTTCAGGTAAGAAAACCTGTTCTGAGTGGGAATATTGACTTCTAGTTCTGGTGCTGGCAGGTTGGAGGGATGAACTGGTACTGTCAGCTGCTGAGCATGTAGCTCTGCATTTCTTTTCCTCCTTTTCCTTCTGTTAAACCTTCCTCCAAATGAGGAAGCTTCAGCATCATACCTCCCAGGTGCAACAGGCTCTCTGGGCAGGGTAGTGGTGTTTACAGTCACCACAGAAATTTTTCTTCCAGTAACAACCCTCTTTGCAGTAAGGGTCTCAGATTGGGATAATCTTTCAAACACAGAAACTCTTCCATGGGCAGCGCCTCTGGCAGTAGTCCTTTTAGAGTGGGACCTTCCATAAGGTTGTTCAGAGTTGACGCCGTACACAGGGACGGCTGCAGCCCTTGCAGTAGCTGCTGAGAATTCGAGTCCACCAAAGTGAATAGTGGCTCTAGTGTTTCCAGTTTCTATGACAGCATTCTTCAGTTGAATTCTGGCTCCTCGTTCCAGTTGGACGGTCATCGGTGTGTCCTGCATTTCCATTCTGCAAAAATGAAAGGCAGGGGTTAGTAATCATAATTGATACATCACCCCACGCTTTCATAACAAAGAAATAACGCAAAACAAATAATAGAAGCAGGAGAGTTAACATGGAATTAAAAACCCTGCTAAACAAATTTCCATTGATCTTATTTAAAAGATTTATTTTCAGGAAATTTAAAATTTGATTTGCTTGCTACTATAGCCTTTTAAGTGACTAGCCAGAGATGGAAAGAGAAACCATTCCCCAGCGGAAACGTAAGAAATCTGTGGGCTCCAAAAATTCGGCCCCGGCCTCCGCTCGCTGCGCTTTTCTTTTTATTCGACGAGGGAGTTTTAACAGAATAAGTTCCGGGGTAAATTTTGGAAGGCAGATGGGTTTGTAGATAAGACACTGCCCAGAGATTTCGCCCTCATTTTGCGAGGACTTTATGATCTGAGTTCTGGTTTCCTATAGGCGCAAGCCCCTATAGTTAATTACCCCTCCCGATCACGAGAGAGAACTTTCGATTAAGGCTAATCGTTGATCTGATACGCAGAATACACGTGGTATCTAGCATATAGTAGCAGCAATGATTGGATTTGAAAAATTTGGAAAATTTGATGGATTTGGATGTTCGAGAATGATTGAAAATTTGGGAATTTGGAGATTTCAGATGTTTGGAATTTCTGAGATTTCAGATGTTTGGAATTTGGGTTAGGAGATTTGATAAATTTGATATTTAAAACTGGAATTTTCACCATCTGGAACTTAAAGCGGATGGTGGGGGAATGGATGATAGACCCGATCAAGATCCCATGGTTCCGTCGTCACGGGCCATCGTGATCCCTGATCTACTTAGTCAGAGGAGGTAGTCAACCCAACCTGACAGAAGGATCCTTGTCGGCAGCCACGGGTTGCTTTGCCCAAGGGGACCTTGTAGACCGGGGTTGGATGTTTGTCTAAGGGGACAAATTTGAATCCACCTTAGCTTACAGAGGGCTTTGTGCCTTATCGATCATATCATATTGATTCATATCTCAAGGATTTGATGCCAATAAGGAGCGCATTGGCTCTGGCCATAACCGATATCTCGTGGTGCCATTTGGCGGCAAAACCACTCGGTTCAGAGGGCCCCGGGTCATAACCGTTTATCCTGCGGTGCCATTTGGCCGCAAAACCGCCGGTTAGAGGACATGTACCACGTCCTTACTGGCAGGAGATTGTTTGAGAATTGATCATAGTAATATTTTCGACTAAGCATTTGGCTCTTTGTGAGCAGAAGTAGATTTTGATTTGTCCATCTCGACAAACTATTGCGTAGGTGGATGGATTTTGCTTTAAGCGTTGATGGATAGATTTCAATTTTAAATATTTTAGAATTTGAGATTTGTGGAGTTTGGATTTTGAATGGACTTTTGGGAGGCATTTGAAAATGCTTGAAATTAACCCCTCCGGTTGAGATCATCATTCAACACGGCCATCATCGAGGTGTCTGGGGTCATTTCCACTTTAGTTGATTGAACCCTATCAACTCGACCGAGCTGTTGATCGAGGATCGGGTTTCTCGCAGGCTTTGTGCCTTTTGTTCATGAATTTTCTTCGTTGAAGGCCTTGAAGGCCGAATATGAATGTATAAGATAAATATTCCGGTCGACTTCGTGACCGCATATTTATCCGATGATTCGAACCCTGTCTACACCTATTTACATGCTTAGGAGGATCAGGTTTCGTAGGCTTCATGCCTTTTGTTTAGTGAATTCTTTTGATTGTAGGCCTTGAAGGTCTAATATGAATGTATTTAAATCAATACACCGGTCACTACAACCGTGTATTTTTGTTTGGAGGTTCGAACCTTGTCGACTTCTATTACTCCGTGTAGAAGAATCAGGTTCGAACTAGAATTCACTTATCGGCCCGCGCAGCATCTCTAGGCGTCACGTGTGTACCAATAACACGCTCGTCGGGGCCCATGCGGGTGTTTGATTGTATACCCCTTTAGTGTACCTATGTGTATACAATTTATAGTGCACGTGCAGGGGTACTTTGAAATTACTTGTGGTTGTGCAGATAATTGACATTTGAATACACAACATTTGATTTCAGAGCTTATACACGCCTTCTGTCCGCTAGTATGAGTGTTGCGGATCCGGTGGCGTCATTGTTTGGATGTCATGAGGTATTTCCCCATCTTGACATTGACTCCCCCCTTTCTCATTCACCGGGGAAGAATTTTTTGGATTTTGGAGTCAAAGACTGCTGATTTGGAAAGAACTCCTTTTATGCTCTTCGACGTAATGGACTTGTTATTTCCAGTGTTGGTGGCCACCCGAACTGTTCTCTTCTTAATTATAGAACCATAAAGAGACTTTGGAACACCAGGAAGTTTGGTTCTAATTTGTTCAAATATTTCTTTTTTGATTTTGCAAGGGAGTGTACTTTTCGTACATCGAGCTACTTTTGTACCCGGTGTACTTGTAGATTTTGACCATCACTGTCATAGGTGATATCCATACTTGTGTCCACAGTAGTTCACTATGCTCTCGAGGTTCTCACTGTTGTTATCCACAAGTGGTTTGTAGTTATTTGCAGGGGACTGCTGTATCAATTATGACCTCCTAGAAGTATTCGTAGGAGAGCCACTATCCTTTAGTCACGACCACCTTTCACCAATCTCAGGTGGTTTTGTTAATTGTACTTATTTACAGGGGACGGTCCTCTTTCATACACCGGGCTGCCCTTGTACTCGACATACTTGAAGATCTTGATCACCACTGTCGTAAGTGATATTAGTACTTGTGTCCACAGTGATTCATTGTACTTTCAATACACTGTTGTTATCCACAAGTATCTATTTGCAGAGGACTGTTGCATCTACTACGACCTACTAAAAAAATGTTTGCAGGAGATTCATTCTTTCTGCATTATATCCACCCTTTCACCAATCTTGAGTGGGTTTGTTGATTGTACTTGTTTGCAGGGGTGGATCTTTGATTGCTGGTCTCCAATATTACCATCTCAATCAACAAGCCCTTGTAGAAATTGTCGTAGGAGATTCCAACAGTATATGTAGGAGGGACAACCGTATATTCTACGGCCATTCATTATTCCCGCAGTATGATGCTCCCGATCTCGTAGGGACTGTTGTAAAAGTCCACTACATTCTTTGTTTATACGTGTCGAGGTCTTGTTCAATTTTTAGTGTATTCCACACTTAGTAAATTTGAATTTGAGTCTGAGTGTATGTTCAAATGATTGCTCGAACTTAACATAACTTGTTTCCTTTGATAGCATTGTCTCAGTCCATTGACAAACCTTGACAACGGATCATGCCGATCTCCTGTCCTATCATTTCAATACCATCATCAGCGAGTAATGTGACCCCTGATGAAGTCACCGTGAATGGAAATGCTAGTGGTGGAGAGAACGGGGATTTTGCCACCTTTATAAATTTCTGACCTGCAGTAGAGTTTTCCCAAAGAAACAACTTTAAGTAGCTGGTTGAGCTATTTGCATACAACATCAAGCCTTTATCCCACTACGTGGGGTCGGCTATATGAATCCTTTTTCTCCATTGTGTCCTATTAAAAGTCAAATTCTCGTTTAAATCTAATAAAGAAAGGTCATTCATAATATTTTCCTACCAAGTCTTTTTAGGTCTAGCCCTACCTTTCTTAACATAAGTCAAATCTAATACCTCTACTCTCCTAACCGGGTCATCAGAAGGCCGCCGTTTTATGTGACCAAACCATCTAAGGCGACTCTCTCTAATCTTATCTTCTACTGGAGCTACTCCAACATGTCATTATTATTCGACAAGTTTTACGCTGGCTGTCGACTACCTAACGCAACCCTCCACTTTTCTCATCCAGGACTTGGGAGCTGGCAATGGCAATGTTAAAAAAATTTGGAGGCAGCCTTTGCAAGTTGAAATGCTCAGAAAAAGGACCGCAATGCTTTAGTTCCTAACTTCATATGAAGAAAGGGATATCAGGTGCATGAAATTCAAGCCAATATAGAGTCTACAGACACATATATCAAAAATTGAAACCTTCGTATTGAATTGGGCCTAATTTAACCAGTATTTCAAACGCACCTATAAGCATGAGAAGAGGACTGCTAAAATTATGAATACTTGAAGAATATTTAAGTTTGTAGGAGAGGATGAAAGGCTAGCAACTTCAAATTTCAAACCAAAAAACTGTATTTCAACCAGACTTATATGTACACAAAAGATGGTAAATTTGAAATGTCACGCACCCTCAAAAAAACAAAGATAGAATCAATAAAAAAAAAAAAAAAAACTCCATGTAAATCAAAGTTTGAAATAGTTAATGGTACCCAATGAAGACTAATTTTTCTCAAACCTACTTCGGTCTATTTCTCAATACAAATCAATGCCCAAGTTGTGCAATTGATGGATGCATACACCACTACCATGACTCTTTCAGGAAATTTTAAAAAAAAATTATGAACCTACATCCACGACTTACCACAAAAGAAAAATATGTATAATTAGCAAATCTGAACTGCTAATTCCTAGAAGCAGATTTGTTAAATGGAAGTTGGGTAAAAGCAAAGAATTATGTATGCATAACATATACAATATAACTTAGTTCCACTTTCGGATGATAATATAAGCAAGCAGTAGCAAGATAAAAAAAAAATTGTCAAAATTGATGGAGTGGGATGAGCAAATTTGAACTGCTAATACCTAGAAGCAGTTTATGATAAGTAAAACTGGGTAAAAGCAAAGAATCATGAAGGCATTAACTTAGTTCCACTTTCAAATGACAATATAGACAGCCAGTAGTACGGATACAAATTCTCTGTGAAATTGGAGTTGGAATTACCAAATTATGAAATTAAGGCACATTGAATGCTCAATGTACTACAAATTGATCATACAATTATGGAATAAATAACAGACCAAAACTAACTGAACATTGTGTACTCAATTTCATCTATTTTCTAGTTTTAATGAAGTTGTGACCATTGCATATGGGAACCAAGTACTAATAATACCTGAATGAGCCTCAAAGATAAGACGTATGGTTACCGCATGCGCCCATTGAATCCCCAAAGCAGCAACATGATGAGTCTCAAACTTCTCAACACTAAGATCAGTGTCTTTCCCTGCTAAGAGTTTTACGTGAAGATCCGATTTATTTAAATAATAAGACAGAGTCAGAAAATAGTCCTAAAGCAGGTTCAGAACACACCTAAAAATGAATACCGAGAGATTTCTTCATTGTTGTGACCACGCACTTGGTTTGTCACCACAATAGGTATACGAGAAAACTCGGCAATGGACCTAACTAGTAGTCATCAATCATGCTAATGAGGATGGAAAACATGAAGCCTTTAGAAGCCTCAAATTAATGCCAATATTAAAAGCGTACAACAAATAAAAGATGAGAGTTCCATACTTCAAAAATGAAAAAGGGCATTTCGGCGGATGACTCCCAGACATACTACTACTACTACTTCCTTTTTCCCTGCAATATGAACGGAAGAAATAAACAAAGCATGAAGCTCTAGTAACTTGATCATAAATATGTAGAGGGAGGAATTGACATTGAAGTATCATGTGAAATTAACCCAACTTCTAATGCCTGAGAGAGTTCTATATGACAAGCAGGATACTTTGCAGTGTCTGGAATCATGGAGGAAGGGAAGAGAAACAGAAATGCAACCAATGGAACAGTAACTTCCAAGAAGAAGAATATTAGTATTTCTATTCGATTATAGATGGGGTAACACTTGAATCACCTCGGCTCTTGGTGTTTCTGTTCTACTACCAACTCTTCAAAGGCAGCTAGAGTTCTTAGGTGACCACAAGTCCTCGTTACATTGATACAAAGGGGATTTATAGAAGTGCTCAGCACTATAGGACAAGTGGGGGCTTCCTAGTCACAAGGATCTAGGATGATCTTCCCCATAATCTTTTGGTTGCTCCACCTTCCTGCGGCTATTAGATCGGAATAAGATAGAGAGGAGTGTCTACTTACAAGCCATTGGGCAGTGTCAGGGAGAAGTGGACATATGGCCAACATAGGGCAGTTAATAGGATGGAGTGGCAGTTCACTAATCACTATAATAATGGAAGAAAAAATAGTGTCAGTTAAGCTATTTGTTGTGATGGCTTTTGGGTGGAGTGGCTGCAACATAGCTACTTTAAAATAGGGAGACATTCATCAGGCTGTAATTTGCGGGAACTTCCAATAGGCTCCTAGTGAAAGAAGTCTGAAATTATCCATTGCAAGATGCCGGTTCTTATCCTGAAAGGATGAATCACCATCCCTGGAGATAGCGCGACTCCTGAGATACTGTTATCTCTAAATTTAAGCTTGTTACATATCACCTTTAACACTATATAAGGCGAAGGCTCTAATACGTTGTTGAATGGATCCCATAATCACAAGCTAATAGAAGAAGAGGCAAGGAAATGGGAGAAAGGGCATAAAAATTTAGCCATAGTAAGGAAAAACCCTTGCAATAATGAAGAGAACAGAAGAAGAAACTCTCGCAATTGAGAAAGGAAGATAATAATAGCAGCAACGTGTTGACCTCAATTTTAGCTCGAGCGCCCTCGAGGGCCTTTAATTGACTTAATCGAGCCCCGTCGGGTCCAATTCGAACTCGAATCAACTTGAGTTAGGTCAAATTAGACTCGACGAAGTTCAAATAAATGTGATTAACGCCCATTAGCCTCTTTGAGCACTATTTGATCTAAATCGACATCGATTTGGGTTTGATTATGCAAAATTAATTTAATTAAATCGAATCAAACTTGAACCGGCTTGATTCAAACCAAATCGAGCTCAATTTGAACCCGAATGGACCCGAACCGAGCCGAATCAGATCTGATTTGAATCTGATCTTAGCTTAATTTGGTCGATTTAATTCTAATTAAGTCTTAATTGATTTTCTCGTAAAGTTGGATTTGCTCCTAAATAAAGAAGTCAAACCAACGGTAGAGATCTGATCAAAATTCAAATAAGGTGCCGTTGCTTCAATTGAATGGGGATTCCTCTTTTTGGCATGCATTGACCCCGGAGAAAAGATTGGAGCTGGAGGCTCTTGATTTTTCCTCACCTCCAAATTGGCAAGCTAGAGAGATGGGAGCCAGGGGGAAGCCATCTCCTCTTTTGTGAGGACAGCAGCTAAGGACGGCCAAGGAACGAAGCAAGAGCTGCTCCCATTCTTCCATCCTTCTTCGCTGAGGTGTCTACCTGTGTTTGGAGATTAGAGAAGAAAGAAACGGTCCAGGGAACTTTTTTTTTTTTTAATGTGAGAATTTGGGGCTGTGGGATTGAGCATGCATAGAATATCATCTCTCTGAACTAATTTTTCACATCTTCTTCTATCTTATGAATTAAATGGCTGCAGGCTCTCCTCCTTTCCAAGCTAGGTTGCCGCATCTCTCTTCTCCATTAGATTAGTCACAAATCATATCGCATGAACAAGTGATGATAGGTTTTTTTTTTTTTTTTAACCTTTTTATATTCAGTTCACTCATGCAAACTCTACCGTAGTGAAGACAATAAAAAAATGTATTTTTTTTTTTTTTTAAACCGTTTTGGAAATAAAACAAATGCAGATTATTATAAATTTTGCTCTTCAAATGACATGAATACCAATATTACCTTGAATAATGGGTAATTTGCTTAGATTCTCATAAAATCTTAGAGATTTCTCTTTAATTAGTTTATTTGAGCCTTGCCGATGCTTGATTTTCGTGATAGATTTTGAAACAAATATTTTGAACTTTCATGACTTTGTTTGTATTAGAGATTTGTATGAAAACTATGACTCCATCCTTTTGTAGTTGGGATTCATTCCGTAAGATAAGGCTAGTTTGAGATCGCTTACATGCTTGTGTCATCCGATTCACAAATTGCTTTTGTGAGATGAGCTTTGAAGGGAATTTTGGGTTTTTCTCAAATGTGATTTTTTTTTTTATTGAATCAACTCAATATTATGTTGCAGTATTAGGTTGTCTCCCTTGAACTTTGAAAATAATACAAATGCATGAAAATTTCTTTTCCATTATTTTCTTATTTTATTTTTATGAAATCATGATTGAAATATTGTCTTGAGATATGAAGAGAACCATTTGGCGTTAAGCCCACTTTCTTATGAACGTTGAGTTACAAGATTTATTGGGTTCTTTTGGGATGGAATTTACAAGTTTGTTTTGAGTCTATATAAGGATATATGTTACTCTTGTTGGATGGTCTTCTAGAAAAAAAAAAGATTTGGGAAGCCTTCGTGTATGCTTTTAATATGAATTTTCATACAAATTTGATTCATGCCTTGTATTGATTGAAACATTTTCACGAATTTTGGAAAGAATAAAATGGCCACATGAATTTTCAAGCTTAAAGAGAATATGTCATTTTCTGGTTGTCTTTCTTCCTTTCAATAATGCAAGATTCGTTTTGAGCCCTTGGTAAAATTGTTTGAATGCATCCGACATTAAAAGAAGCTTTGCGAGTTGTTTTGCATCGAGAAATTTTATGATATGCTTTGTGAATGCTTTACGATGGAAGATTTTATGAAGTTTTTTTCTGTTGGAGAACTTTCATGATTTTACCCCACACCAAATGCAAAAAGCACTTGATTGATTTTGCGTCAAAAAAGAGTTTTTTTTTTTGTATTTTGTTTTCTTTTCAATAAGGGGTTTTATGTGTTGTTTCATTTGGAGATTTCTTAAGTAAAATTTTGGGATTTGATGTGTGATAGGTAGCTTTGTGTTGGAAGCCTTTTTTTAATGCCTTTTTGGAGCATAGATTCCTTGCTTATTTGAGTTATTTTTCTGTAGTGTTGGCTTCTAAAGTGGGGTTTTTGGGTAAATGGGGATGGAGGCTCATTTGGAGTTTTGGTTTTGGGAGCTTGTCCCCCTTCGTTGTTTTTGGACTTTATTTAGGTAATAGTTTGGGTGATCGTTTTAAATATATCAAGTGATTTGTTTGGATTGTGGGGACAGCAAAAGACATTGAAAACTTATTCCTCCCTATTCATATCATATTGAATTGGGGTGAAGGTCGTTTTAGTGGCACACTTGGCTTCAAAGAAGTGTGCCCAACAACAACGATGCCTACATTCCTTTCATTTTGATTTTCATTCTTTTTTTTTTATTCCATTGCATTTTGCCGCATCTTTCTTCTCTTTTAGAATTTTCGTTGCCTTTCTTATTTTTGCTCTAAAGTTGAATGCTCGCAAAAGAATAAGAAAACCCAAATAGCAAGTGAACCATCCGATGTGCAAATGATAAAGAGGTACGTTCTTATTTAATTTGCACTTTTATTTTGATATTATTTTCTTATCTTATAGAACGTGCTCTAGCTAATACAACCCTTTGCTTTTCTGTGTCTTGCGAGATTGTCCTAAGGGTTAGAAAAACTTCTTTTTTTTTCGTCTCATAACTTTAGTGACACCTAAGGACAAAAATTAAGGACCGAGTCTTAGATAACATAAACTTATGGTGCATGTTCCTTTTAGGATAGAGACTTTAAAACATAGAAAACTTAGTGACACATTTTCCTAGGATTCGTGCCATCTTAGATTTAGGGTTCAAGGCTACTGCATCGGGTGTCTCGTAGTATGTTTAAATAGTGGGTAGGTCCCTTATCTTCAGGGACTATAAATCTTGCTTATCTGCGTTACATAGATGGTGTCACTTCCATCCTTTCTCTCTGTATGTCTTGAGTGTATGATTTTCTGTTTCTCCTCAACTGCCTCAGTCCCTCTGAGTGTGGATGTGAGCCTTGCATGTTGATTAAACCATTTGAACCTATCATTCCATTGAGTAGGATTTCCTAGTCTCCTTTTTTTGTATGCCAATGTCCCTTGTTTGGGAAGAATAATATTGGATCCTTAATCGAGAGTTTTCTCAAGCCCTAGGGCTTGAGATGTAATTAACCACGGGGGCTTGCGCCCGTGGGAAACGAAACTCCACAACAAATAAACCCCATTCGAGCTGTTGTATCGGGTGGGGGAAACCCGTGACTGTGATCAGGTCGTGTATATTACTACCTATCGGGGTGCGCTGGCGAGAGCCGCTATCCTCAATAGCTAGTCGTATGCACGATCCAATCTATCCATTCCAATTGACCCGTTTGCGCGGTGTTCTTTCGGAGGTCCACACAATGTCTTCTTCTCTGCATTTGACTCTTGTTTTTGCAATACATTGTTGCATTTTATCGCAATCATTGACATATAGAAAGTGATATTTCTATCTTTTTCTTAAGTACCAAAAAATATATGTACTTTTTTTCAAAGCATAGTGGAATATTAGATCCTTGTGTGACTATGGACAAGGGTAAGCATCACCGAATATGTATCTTGTAATTGTTATCTTTATTGTGGTCATCCTTCATCTTCATCTAACTTTCTCAAAATTTTATCACTAATCTAACAACTCGTATCAAAGCTATTGATTAAACTATATAAAAGTTTGAGCAACGGATGACAGAAAAGCTATGTTGCACCGATACTCCTATTTACGAAGGAATGTTGTGTTGGACACGTGTCGGACACAGATACGTGTCTGATACGGAACGGATACGTGTCGGACACAGCTTTACCATACCCAATTAAATAACTATTTATATTAGACAAGATACGCGTATCCTGTTAAACCCAAAAAATGATGGAGCCTATTCATTTCCGCTTCTGCAACCCGCTCTTATTTCTGTCTGCAACTACGATGGAGCATTTTAGAGACCAGTTCTTCGAGTTAGGGTTTCGAGCAGCTCTGCATGGTTTTCGTCGAAGGAACATCACACAAGCAGGAAACCGACGGAGTAGTGAAGCTGGCGAGGCGATGCAAGGAGTGAAGCCGATGATTCGACTCGAGCATTAGGCGACAGAGGAACACCAAACGAGCCCGTCCCTTTCTTCGTTTTCATGTTTCTTTGTTTTATTTATTTTCTTCATCTTCTTCGTCATCCTTTTTATAGAAAAATTTTTTATTAGTTTTTATTTTCATGTAGAGATTTTCT
>NW_021318914.1:23327-35923 GCF_001605985.2 Dendrobium catenatum
TGAGTAAATTTATACTTTTGGAAATGTACTACCGTCTGACTTTTCGTACCCGCCTCGTTAGATCGAGCATCCGGGACGGGTCGTGACATTTTTCCTCGTGGGATCGATACTCTACTTCATCACTATATTGCTTGATTCGGCACGTATACTTGCGTATATTGAGATTTTTATAATTTTTATATCAAAGAAAATCGAAGCATTGTTTAGGAATTGATAGAGCCCTAACTTATTTTTACAATTCTTTAGGTTACACCTCCGCTCCCATCAACTATGTGGAAGCTTCACAATGTAAGGCTCATTCTTGACTTAAAGAGGAACTTGATCACATTATGGCTTGATGAAGAAGCTTATATCTCAATCTTCTATGCTAATTCTTGGAAGGTGAATAAGGGTGCCATGGTGATAGCATATGGAAGAAAAAGTTGGTGTCATACTGTCAAGTACATGATATCCAACACCATATATTGGAAACAACAAATAAATCTAATACTAGTGCTTTTGGAGGTGCAATGTTTGATAACATTTTTCAAGTTGGTGCTTACAAAGGGAAAATGGCATTGGAAGGCAAATAATATTTTAAAATCAAGGAACAAAGAAAATAGCAAGACAAGAATGATGATTAATGATGATAGGTTTATGATTGATGAATTGTGCTATTACAGACCTTAGTTGACCCCTGTAGATGTTTGAGAGGGGTTGTTGCACAAAGATGAAGATAATACTTTAAAATCTTATCTCAAAGTAGGAGATCATTGAGATTTGAAGATAATTTTTTCGATAACCTTGATTGTAAAATCTAGAATATACACATGGATTTATTTTACGTATTTTTTGTATATTCCAAGAAACTCTAGCAAACCTCTAAAATTTCATATCACCTAAAGCCATCTATCTAACATAGAAGGGGTCATGTTTTTCTCTAATTCTGTTGAGCATAGCAATAGAGGATTGTGCTCAAGTCTGTAGAGGTAATAAGGGAGAGAGTAAAGAGTGCTAGTGAGATAAATGTGAAAAACATTTGGTTATGCAAATATTTTTATCCTGTATTTGTTTGGATTATTGATTATTTTTTTTCTGTGTGTTCTTAGACTTAGGTGAATCTCATTGAATCACTAATGTTATTATTGCATATTATTTTTCATGTTCTCTTGCATGCCATTGCTCTCGGGTTTGTGCTTTTCCCCAACACAAGCTATAAAACATTTATTTTATTTTTATAAATTTGATTAAAAAACAAATATCATTTTAATGATTGTATTTTGCTTATAAGATGTTTGCTGACATGCTTTAGCTGACTCTTTTATTAGACAGATTTGCTTTATTTAACTTTTAAACCTGTTATTAATGCAACACACCTTTTTTTTTTTTTATTAATGCAACACACCTTGTTATTGCAGCCTGCAACAGATGAAATTGAAACTTCTTCAGCATGAGGTGAAGCTGCTTGTCATTGATAGCATGGCTGCACTTGTTTCAGGGTAAGGGCATTTCCTTTCTAACTTTTGTTGTACTGAAAGTAATGGTTTTTTTTTTCTATGCATGATTATTGTATTCATTGCATTCTAAATTTCTAACAAAATTTATCTTGGAGGCTTCTTGTTATAAAAAATCCGCATCACTAGCTTCTAGATTGCAGCAAAAAGAACAGTATATCTCCCCTGCAGCCTCAAAGAGATATAAACTCTTATAATTTTTTCTATTTACTACTTTTGATGATAGATTCCACAGTTTACTCCTATTGAATTTTCTCGGTAATTTTTGTTGTAAAAAAGCTCTAACATGTATTTATTCTCTGTTTCAAAATTTTTTAGGAAACATTTCAGGGAATTATTGGGTAATTGTGCTTGAAATTTGTTTTCATAAGCATGACATTTTATCCCTAGAAACTCATTTGTGAGGTTTTTCACATTTAAAAAATGAAAAGTCTATCCTCATTTGACTTTTCTATGTTGAAAGCCATGTACTTTAAGGTGAAACAAAAAAAATTCTAAAGTTGGTTGAATGAAAAAGATAAAATTAGACATTTATTAATTTATGCTGAACTTCTATCATATAAACTCCTAATAGTTTGGTCATAAAATGTCAAGTGCTTATTGAAATACTTGCCGTACAGTGAAGTCTTGATGTGAAAATAGTAGAGAAGTTTGGTGCTCATGATGCCTTCGCATAAAGAAAGAGAAAATTTTCAACTACTTTATATATTTTGATGCTTGAACCTTAAGTTTGTATGGCCTTTGCTGAATCCTTTATTTTAACGGATCAGTTCTTTACTAAGTTTGGTATGGGTACTAGGAACCTATTTGTTGTTGCTTTTGAGTTTTCACAATTGGTATTGATAATGTTGTAACATTACTCATTGAATGCGGCAAATAATTAAGAGGTTGCTTTTCTGGAGTTCTTGGAAATTTTAATTCTAATATGCTATAGTATAGTTAGTTTAAGCGTTCAAAATATCTATGTTCTCAGGTATGTGCCATAGATTTGGCGCCATTCAAAAATGCATCACACACTACTATATTGAGTCTAATTCAAGTGAGCTAGTCCAAACTGAAATTATTGAAAATTTTTATTTCAAATCGTGCAAGTCCAATCTAGTTGAAAGGATCAATTAAGAGTTGATTCAACCTAAGTCTCTTAATTTTAAAATTTATTTAAATTATTAAATGAATTATATATAGACGCACTTAAATTACATTTGGCGCCATGAATGTGACGTGGTATATTGAGCCGCCTAGCTATTGGAGGGGGATGATCCCAGGCAACTTTATGAACCAATTTTAGCTTCTTGGGTTTTAGTTTTTTTTTTTTTTAAACTGACTCTTCTTTGCTTTCTTAAAATGTAATATTTATAATTAGCTTGATTCAATATATTTTAAATATAAAAATTTATCTTGAGAATGAAGTATCTTTAGGCCTTTCGTGGCCTACCTTTTTATGCCAAATATTAGTCTCTTATTCGGAACTTGTGGTGTTGTAGAGTATACCGGTTTTATTTTCTCTAGTAATCACTATGGCTCATTTGGTTAGCTTTTAGGTGTTAATATTGAATGTGGCATTATATCATTCAGCTGCAAGCTTTCTTATAGAAATCAGGTTTCTCTTTGCCAGGAATATGTCTGATCTTACTCAGCATCTATGTGACTATATTTATGTTTTGGAGTATCACATTATCGATGCACATAATATGTAAGAGCTCATCGTTAACAAGAAATGCTTTTTCATAAATGCCTGTAGAAACTTATCATTAATTCTTTATGAGAAAAAAGAATAAAAGTGATGCATTTGGGTCAAATGCATAATTCTATCGGACTATCAACATTGAGGATCAATACATCTTTAATTTTTTAATAACAATATTCACGATTTCGTTTTTTTTTTTTTTTTTTTTCCTTTTTTTTTTTTTTTTTTTGCCTTTGTTCTAGCTTTCTTTTATAGCAATCCTTAATTGTATGTCATGGCTTTTTGCTGTCGACCTCAGGATTTACTTTTTTTATGATATATGTATTGAATCTTGTTTTAAGATTTGTATTTGCATCTACCATGGTGATTGCTTTCATTTTCAGGGACTATGTTTTGTTATCAATATTCAAAATAAAGGAAAGAATTTCATATGTATCGTCTCGTCAAAGATCTCCACTAAGTATAAGGGCTTTGACATTATTTAACTTTGATTTGTTTGATCCATAAGAGCAGCTAACTGCTTTTGAAAAAAAAAAAAACTGCTTTTGCTACACTATTCCAAATTTCAGTAAAATGATTTTTTTATAAGAAAATTAGATCGTTTAGATTGCAAAGATTGTCAAGTTATTCCGAGTGAAAATTTATGTACCCAACATCGATTATTAGTTTTTGACTTTAAGATAAAAGGACAAAAAATAAAAAATCAAGTAAAATGATTTTCTAGAATTAGATGGGGGCATTTAAATAATATTAACAAAAGTATTTTTGAGAGTAAGATTTTAGATCTTAAGATTCTGTCTGTGCATGAGGATGCCAATATTATGTGGAAAAAGGTGGCTTGTGACATTAAGAATATTGCAAAAGATGTGCTTGAAGTTTAGAAGGGAAAAATTACTAATAGTAAAAGTAGTTGGTGGTGGAATCCAAATATGCAAGAAAAGATAAAAAATAAGAAGATTTGTTATAAAAATTGGTTTATATGTAAAAATTCTGATAATTGGAAAAGCTATAAAGAGTCTAATAAGAAATCTAAAAAAGCTATTTACGATGCAAAGAGTTTAGCTTTTAATGATTTATATAATAGATTAAAATACTGAGGGAGAAAGATATATGTATAAGTTAGCCAAACAAAGAGATAGGAGTAGTAAGGATTTAATTCAAGTGAAGTATATTAATGATAAAGAATAAAAAGTACTTTTCTTAAAAGATGATATTCAACAAAGGTGTGTATGATATATTTTGCTAAACTTTTTAATGAAGAATGTGAAAATACGATTGACTTTAGTGAATTTATCATCCTAAATGAAAATAAAGAATTTTGTTTTTATCGGCGTATAAGTAAAACCGAAGTTAGAGAGGCTTTGAAGGAAATGAAGTGTGGAAAAGCTGTTGGACCTAATGATATTCCAATAGAGATGTGGAAATGCTTATGAGATGAAGGAATTTTTTGTCTTGCTAAACTTTTTAATACTGTTTTGAAGACTAAAATGATGCCAGATCGGTGGAGAATGAGTGTGTTAATTCCTATTTTTAAGAATAAAGGTGATGCACAAGAGTGTACGAATTATAGAGGAATTAAGTTAATGTGTCATACTTTAAAACTATTGGAGTGAGTTATGGAACGTAGGTTGCGGCGTGATACTAATGTTTCTCAAAATCAATTTGGATTCATGCCGGGTAGGTCTACTATGGAAGCCATACATTTATTGAGAGGTTTGATAGAGAAATATAGAGAAAATAAGGAGGATCAACATATGATATTTATTGATTTAGAGAAAACATATGATAAAGTTCCAAGAGAAGTGCTATGGAGAGTTCTTGAAAAGAAAAGAGTTAATAATGCTTATATTCAAATCATTAAAGATATGTATGCATGAGCTATTACTTGTGTTCAAACACAAGGTGGTTTAACCAAGTATTTTTCTATTTCGGTTGGATTCATCAAGGATCAGCCTTAAGTCCATTTCTTTTTGCTTTAGTCATGGATGTTCTCACTAGACATTTGCATGAGGATGTACTTTGGTGTATGCTTTTTGCTGATGATGTGGGTCTCCGAAAGGATGCTGCTTATGGGGTTCGAATGCAAAGGGTACAATCACACTATCCCGTAGGACAAAATGGTCATAGGCCTTTACACCCGACACAAGCAGGCCGATGGAAGAGCATATGGAGTTATAGATACGATTAGCCATGGAGGATAGCGGCTTTCACCTACCAACCTCGATGGATAATAATATCTATAACCCAAAAGTTCACGAGATTTTCCCTATTCGATACATCAGCATCGAATAGGGTTTATTTGATTGTGGGGATCGGTTTTTTACGGGCGCAAGCCCCCGTAGTTAATTACATCCTAAGCCTTGACTTAGGAAAACTCTCGATTAAGGATGTTAGATTATCTTCTCTAATGAGTTTAGTGCAAGGGCAAATTCTAGGCTTTCCTAATCAAAGAGGAAGAATGTCCCAAATTGGCTTTAATCAACACGTATGGTTCAGTCAACATCCGGACGGCTCGAAGAAGTGGAAACTAGAGAAAAAGGAAGGACAACGCACTCAGACATGCACGAGGGAAAGAAGGAGGTGGCGTCATCTGTGCGACGCGGATGGGTAGGATTTATAGCTTTCAAAAGAAAGGAAAGCTTACCCACCAATAAGGTGTATAGTGGTTCACTCTTACCACTCACCTTTAGACCCTAAATCTATAAAAGATGTAGTATCGTACATACGATACTGACATCTACGACCTAGCTAATGCAATCTGGACTTATTCCTTGCCTGAAAAAGGATGCCAGCTAAAATCCTAAGCACAACCAATCGCCCTATATGTATGCAAGATGGGAAGGGTCTATCCTAAGGAATCAAGGATTAATAGTTCGAAAGAATTGAATCAGGGACTCTACAATATGCAAAGGAATAGATCTAGAGTTGTTAATGATGCATGAAACAAATGCACGAGTAAGAAAGATCCTTAGGTCCACTAATGCAATGCATGTATGTAGGTAAAGTGCATTGTGAAGAAAAGTGTGTAAGAACGTATGCATGACATCCATAGTACAAAAAAAATAAATAAACACACCATAAGGGTATCCTTCAGGCAAGATACCCGCACAGAAAATCACCATAGTCATGCCCACTTCGTGTGGGAAAACAGCGATGTCCAATGGCATAAATAGGTGGCCTACTCTACAGGCCTAAACGATTTTAAGGGTCTCTAAAGCTCACAGAAGGTGGGGGGTATCATACCCAAAACCGGAAAAGACCAAAATCCTAGCAGAAAAATAACAATGCCCACTTCGTGTGGGAAAACAATGATGCCAACCGACATAATAGGTGGCCTACTCTACAGGCCTAAATGACCCTAATGGTCTCTATGGCTCACAGAAGGGGGCAAGCTTTGACCTATAGGGCCAAAGCTTCGTTAGTGCACTACCCTATGGCTGGCTACCTAAACATGCTAGAATACCTATTAACAAGTAGTGTGTGATATGAAGCAGTTCCGATACATAATTAAAGATTTATTTTTGCAAGCTGCAGAAATTATACCTGACTGTATGTGGCGCTGCCACTTAAAAGCTTATAAGCAAACGGTCCCGTTTAGCTCCCGATCATTAAGCTCCAATGTACCTCGCAAGAAAAGATAACAGAGAAATATATATATGAGCGTAAATGCCGTTCAGAAAAGAAATGCAGGTAAATAACAAAAATATAACTAACAGAAAACTAAATATAGCTAACAGGAAATTTAATAATTGCATTTATAGAACATGTATATATAACAAGCATTGAATAACGAAAGAAAATGTAAGCCTGACCTAGAGCTAAAAGTCGTGTTCTAATCAAACATGTCTAAGGTATGTGTGATTTTGGATAGGTCCTATGTAGGATAGTTTTAATTCAAGTTGCTTGTATTTTGATTTGTTAGAGGGCAAAAGGGAGATTTTAATTGAAATTTAAGTATTGATATTTTAAGATTGATTTTAGAGATTGTATTTTAATATTTGATTGGTTACCATCTTTGTTTCACACCGAGGCCGTGAGGTTTATTTCACCCTCCTTGGGGCTAACTTAATAGCCTCGTAGGCCTGGGTTACCCAGTGATAATCAACTTTGTTAAATTATTAGTTGGTTATAAATTATAAAAGAAATGTAGATTAGGCAATTTATTAATCAAATTTGTTGATTGATTTTAAAAATTGATCTAAGGTTTGATATTTAGGAGTCTTTTATCCTAAGAAATTTTAGTTTATGTTTAGTCTCCTAATTTTTGTCTACAGCTTTTAAACTTTAGATTGGTCAGGTGTTTATTATTAGATTAATTAGATTCGATTTAGATGTATGTTTTAGATTTATAGTTTAATGATTACGAATATTAACAATAACTTGATTAAGAATTAAATATTTTAACACATTTTAAGAGTTAGGTTATAAATTATTGGTTGATTATTAATGGATTAAGAAGAACTAAACCTAGGAAAACGTGTCACTAAGTTTTGTTTTGATGTCTCTACCCTACAGGTAGCATGCATCCTAAGTATATGTTTTCTAAGACTCGATCATTAATTTTTGTCCTTAAGTGTCACTAAAGTTGTAGGAAATGAGAGGAGGTTTTGTTTTCTAACCCTTTCGATATTTGTAAGCATCGAATATCAAAGCCTAGATAAAGAAGCAGTAGAAAGACTCATAGCAAAGTAAGAGACGACTAGGTGCAATGAAAAGAAAAAGAAAGAATAAAAATTAAATACAAAAGGGATGTAGGCATTGTTGTTATTGGGCACACTTCTTTGAAGTCAAGTGTACCCTAAAGCAACGTTTACAATGCCCTTTAATGTTCCCACAATCCAAATGAGGCACTTGATATAAACCCGACATGACTACACAAGCTATTCCCTACCAAACTCAGATCAAACAAAGGAAGTCCAAGTTCCCAAAACTAGGACTAAAGCAAGATCCTTTTCTATCTTCCATATTCACCCAAAATTCCATGTTTTAGAAGCTAACACTAAAGGAAGAAAATCCGAATGAGCAAGGACTATCTTGCTCCAGAAAGACACTAAAGACCTCTAACACAAAGCTCCCTAATGTCTCAAATCCCCAGACTTATCTTTTTGAAGTAAACATTTAATAGAATCTAACTCAAATTAGAAAACACCACTTGTCCCCAAAAGACACTAAGGACCTTACCAAACAAGTCTAACCACAAAATTATAGATCAAAATAATGTGCAAGAACTTCTAAATGAACTACTACACAGATCTTCCCAAAAGTTATCTACCAAAATCTCTTCTCTTCATTAGCCCCAAAATCCTACAAAAAGACCCACAATCAAGTGCCTTTCCTCATTTGGAGTGGGGTAAAAAAAAAACCCAAAGCTTTCCAACGATAAGGTTTTATAAAAACCCCTCATTGTAGAGCCCTTATCATAAAACATTCACAAAAATTTTCGATAAAACCTATCGATCTAAAACAATTCGCAAAACTTTCTAACATGAAATCAAATATAAAAACAACTTGCAACCTCTTCATTATAAAGACCACTCATGAAATTTCCCAACCCAAAAATAACGCCATCAAGTCAAGTAGAGACGGAATATCATAAATGCAAACTCTTCTCAAAACAACATCATATTTAATCTACACAGATTTATTTGAAAGAGAAAATACATGAGTGCTCTTCTAAGAATAATTGCCGACAAGATATTTTTAAATATGCAAACCTACAAGTAATGCGATGAATTTCTTTCTCAAGACAAACCTAAAGCAAAAGATTTATCCTCTAGAAAAATTCTTTCAAACAGGAATATCAAATAGAAAGAAAATACATGGAAAAGAGAACTTGAACACTCATGAATGAACACAAACTTTGATTCTACAAACAAACACCAAGTATTAGGAGTTCTAAGTTAAGTTATTTTAAGCTGTCATGCTTCTATCGACATGAAAGAGAAACAACATGGGCATTCATTCTCTATTATCTTTCAAAAGATGCACATGAAACTATTCAGGCTAACATGGACTTATAGTAAAGAAGATCCGGTCATTTGCTAGCATTGCACTTAAACAAGTGGAAAAGGAATAGAATATCCCAAAATCCACCAATTCCGTAATTCTAAAACATGCTTTCAACCCACCCAACTTGCTTATGAAACCAAAGTATTGTAACAGAATTAACATCATTCGTAGCCTATCTCAACACTTTGTCGATCAAGGTGCCAATGAAGGGAAAAAGTTATGCACCATTCAAAATCAATGTCAATGCTCATTTTAAAACAACTTAGAGAACAAAACAACAAGAAATATGCACATAACTTTCTCCTAAAACAATCCGGGGGTTAAAAACTATGAAAAATTGTACTTATATTGTTAGCAAAATAGTCCGGGACATTGAAATAGCAAAAAAACTGCATATACCTCATTTCCAACACAATTCGGCATACGAAAACAGTGAAAATCTGCATGCTACTTGTTCCCAAATCCATTTAGACAGTTAAAAACAGTAAAAAAAACTGCATATATTTCATTCCTACAGCAATCCGGAGGCTAAAGACATTAAAAATATGCATGTATTTTGCTCCCAAAACAGTTCGGACATTAGTAACAGTGAAAATCTGCACTTTGCTCTTCTCAAAATAGCTTAGAACATTAAAAACTGTAAAAAAAAAAACTGCATACTAATTATTCCCAAATCAACTTGGAAACTTCACCTCATATGCCATAACACATGTGAGCAAGATCTCCTATCACAAGTTCATGAATTTCATTAAATATAAGGTCTCGATGCAATCACCGTATCTTTCTAAACAAGCTCAAAAGTGAATTGAGTACCCATATGAAACTTCCAAACACAAGAATGCTACATGATTAGTTGGCAATCGACAGTCATATTCAAGGCTTCACAGCATGTGATTTTCTACACATTATCACCTAAAAAAAATTTCCAATGTATTGGGAGCGAAAGTACAAGACAATAAGTACATAATGAAAACTCTAATGATATTAGAATATCTCAAACAGAGTGGCCAATCCACTACAACTACCATCCAAACCCCTCTTTTGTACATGCTTACGTACATATTGAAGAAGGTATGGTAAAAACAATGCAAACTTTCCAAAGAAGTTCATGAAACTCCCACTTTTATCAAAGAAAAATTCCATCAACTCATAATAGGTATTATCACAAACATCTAATATGCATGCTTTGATAGAAGCTCAAAGTAGCCTTTCATGTGTTTTCAAAGTTCACACCTAAAGCTCTAAAAGATATAACATAACTCAAGTATAGTTTGATACGTAGCTACCCATTCTGAACAAACAAAATTACTTATGGCTAGCAACAACAATCTCCACATGATATAATTATTCATAACTCGATGTAGATTTTATACATGAAGAATCATTTTCCAAGCAATATAGGCCAACATGTGAATCTCAACTATATCATAAGAAACTATCCATGACTTGACAATAATTATCATCAATACTTGAGAGCGTTAAAATACCATTTTGTTAGAGAACGAATCTACACATGGGACCAAATTTCCAACATAAAAGAAACATATCACCTCTTTGCCCGTCAAATAATCATGTATGAAAATGGCCACATTTGCAAGAAATAAAGTAATCAAATGGTTATTTCGATAAAGGCGGAACCAACAATTCAAATCATCTTAATACAAAGTTTCAATATAATCGGAACTCCTTCGAGACATTTCATCAAATGATTGATAAGCCATGTTTGCAAAAGTTTCATGAAGCAACCTAAGTAGAAATCATTATTTTACAATCACAAATCACCATAAGATCTTCATACGCATGCTTTACTTCATGAGCAAAAAGCCAACCGCAAATACCCAAAACTCTAACATAACGTTTCAAAACAAGCTACTCAATCTTTGATGCATAAATTGAAATGTGCTAATTAGTACTAGCGACATACGCTTCGAGAGTGGCAATCATTAATGTGTGACCATAAACCATATGAGATACAATCAAAATGGGACTTCAATTTAAACCAAAATGTCATAACTCTCCCCTTTGATATTTCCACAAGCATTTGATATGCAGAACTTGCAAAGCCATATGAAATAAGCTAATATGACAATCATAATTTTAACACCTATAGGATTGAACTCAGCTAAACAGCCCTCACAAGATTACCCAAGATCTATGTAATAAACATCTCAACGATATGCATACATGAAGCAAAATGAAATGCAAACAAATTTAGTTCTCAGATTTTTGTTTGAGTAGAGAATACGAGAAAGGTAGAGGAGGATCAATGGAAGAAGAAGAAGAAGAATAACAAGAAGAAGTGGGAGATCAAGCAGGATAGAAGAAGGGAGATACTCACCTTGCAAGAGTTTGGGCTCGGTCCAGGAGTCAGGTTCGGATTTGCTGAAGGGAGATCGAGTGGCTACCGTCAGGTTTGGAAGGAGAACCTCTGCTGGCTGCCGTCGGGTTCGGGAAGATCATCGGACAGAGCCACGGGTTCAGACTGGGTTGTTGTAGGTCGGACGGGAGCAAGGTCTTGGCTCTGGTTGGAGTCGCGTGAACAGGAGGATCGGAGAGGCAGGGCGTCGGTCCTGTGGCTCATGCGAGAGGTAGGAGTTTCGGTTCTTCCTGCTTAGGCGAACAGAGGGAGAGACGGAAGCCCGGTGAGAGGGGCTTCGGCTGGGACCTTTAGAACCAAGAGGGATGGAGTTCCGCGAACAGGGAGGCCGGGAGGTCGGCGTCGGGCTTCCTAGCTTGGTCCGAACAGAGGAGAAACGGAGAGGGAGAGCTCGGCGCCAGAGAGGGAGGTCGGGTGTGAGAAAACCAGAGGGAGAGAGTGCCCGTCCGAAATGAGGCAGCCGAAGGCTTCATCCAAGCCTTCTAACGTCTCCTGACGCTCTGCCTCTGCTTGAAACATCAAAATGGCACTGCGATATTCTGCCCTACCAAAAGTTGCTCTGAACCAATCCTTATTCGAGGGCTCACGCGATTGGAACGAGACAACGGTAGAATCCAAATTCCGAAAAGATCAAGACCATCGAAACAATTCCTCGATTTAGGAAATCAAATTCAAATTTACTAGAGAGCAGCTTGGGATTTAATTAGAATTGATTTGGGCTAATTTGAGTTGGGTTTGAAAGTGAATTTGATTCGAATTGGGTCGATTTAGAATCGGGCTAGGCTCGATCGATTTCATCAAATAAAATGAAACTCAAATTGAAATTGATTTGGAACAAATCGAGCTCGCCTCGGTCAAAACAAACGACTCGGGCTTGAGTGAAAAAGGGACGAGTCAAATTAGCATCAATTCAGGCGAATTCGAGCTCGGATTTGGCTCGACGAGGTTCAATCGACGCGATCGAAGGTATTCGAGCGAAAATCGAGGTCAACAGATGATATGCTTCTTATTCATAAGACTAGAGAGGGAG
>NW_021318914.1:36023-41557 GCF_001605985.2 Dendrobium catenatum
TCTCTAGTTTTATGACTAATTTATTTTGCTGCAAAAAATTGAATTTCCTGTAGTGTGGGAGGAGAAAAAATGATTATATGACAATCTTGATGACTACTTACTACTTAGTTTGACTTCTTTGGTATTACATCCCTGATCTAGAAGACAATACACTTTGACAACATGGGATGTGTTGAAGAGATATGAAAATTTATGTTGTACTTGCAACATGAAAGTATATATACAAAATAAATAAATAGAATATTTAAAATTAAGCAGTAAAAGATAAATATTTTATTTCATGATATTAATTACAGCATGAGTACATCAATGCACTAGGAACAATAATAATTGAAAAAGACACTGAATCAAACAATTGTAAAAATAAACTAATCAATACGCAGAGGAAATGCAAATAGACTACTATAAGAACCTTAAAAAATACTAAGTGAGATTCAATTACTAATAAGCCTGTTCCAGTATGGTCCACCAAGTGTTTTGGCAGAACCTGTTATGAGAAAATTCTCCAATTGACTTTAATAAATCAAACCCAACAAGTACCTCCTATTTGTTAAAAAATAAATGATAACAGAAATGAGGCATGTAGCATGAACAATAAAAATATAAGAGTGATTATATAGTAGTAGATAAGCAATGTCATCAATGTATAAATGAAACATGCCACAATGTTTAAGGAAAATTCTAGTATGATGTTACTAGTTTGTATATTAAAATTGTTATCAATGAAATTTCATCTAAATTTATCCGGATACAATCGTATCAGGTATCATGAAATCTCTCAAAATATGACTTATCATGGAATAATCATTTCCAAGTTGTATCTGCTTACATACAGGTATAGTTGGTTTTATCAAATGCCCTGCACAGGGAAGGTAAACACCAACTGACAGAAATTTAATGATTTTTTATAGAGTTGTATGGGCCCATCGGCTCCTCTAGCTAATATCTAAAAGAGTTTTTACCGACTCACATACTAATACATATGTATATATAGTTTTTCTGTTTTTTTATAAGCTAATTTAGAATATGTATTATAGTCAATATAAAAAATATTAATGGATAATATTTATTATATTTAATATGATTAATGTGCATGAAAATAAATTCTCTACAACATAAAGAAAGCTGTCGGAAATAAACTCTTTTTTTCTGTAGTGATTTTTCGGAAATAAACTCTTTTTTTCTGTAGTGATTTTAAATTTATTATGAATAATAAATATGACTTACTAAAACATGTATAGTAATAATTAAGTACTACAAGTAGGGTTGAAATCTAAAATATTTGGGTGAACAATTATTTATATGTTAAAATCTAAAACATTTGGGTGAACAATTATTTATATCTTTTTTATTGGAAAAATGACCAAAATGGCCCTTAACTCTTATGAAGGACCTAAATGGCCCCCAAATATATTAAAAAACCATTTTAGTCTCTCGGGTCCTTAAAAAAAATCAAAATAATCCCATTGTTGGATTATTTTGATTCATCTTTAAGGAGTTGAGGGATTAACATGATCTTTTAATATAGGTAGGGACCATTTTGGTCTTTTATAAAGAGTCAAGGGGTCATTTTGATCTTTTTTTATTTATCTCTGGATTAGTTGACTTTTATCTTTTTGTGTGTTTGTGGATGTAGGTGGGTCTCATTGAATCTTGTAAACTATGGTATTCTTTTTCTAGTCTTCTCCTTATTAATTTTTTTCTCGTTCTTATATGCATTATTTCTCTTGGGCTCACGCATGTCCCCAACTATTAGCATCAGAGTTAGATTTACAGAATATAGAAAAGAGATGGTAATGGCATATGGGGATGAGAAGTTGAGCATTGATTGATTTCGAGTCCTAGAAGATGTAGATTAAGGATTACCTATATCAATGAGAATTACTTCTGCCTCTCTTTTTGTTGATGTTGACAGCCGTAACTTGATAAGATTGGATCTCTTGGACATGCATGTGGTGGGAATTGTAAGCTTCTTACTGACAAAGAAACAAGAATGTTGCATTTAGCATATTGCATGAGAGGACTATGGGCGATGTGAAAGCTTTGTTAAACTTGTATGAGAAGCCTTCGATGACAAACAAGGAATATTTGATTAAAAACTGTTTATCTCAATATGGTTGAAGGCTCTTCCACAACGACGTATATCAATGATTTTAGTTTGATTACAAATTAGTTGAGCTCGGTTGATAGCAACTTTGATAATGATGTTTATGCATTGAGCTTCTTACCACCACTACTAGAAAGCTGGGTTGGAAATGTGACACTTGTTAGCAATTCATACATGTCTAGAATGTTGAAGTTCAATAATATCCACGGCATGACCTTAAGTGAGGATGTTAAAATGCGAGACTCAAATTAATATCCATTTACTGAACCTTGAGAGTAGGCAAAGAAATACAATAAGCAAAATTGGAGGTAGATTTGAATCTCAATATTGAAGCCAATCGAACAGTTGTGGCAGTGTATGCTAGTGATGTAGCATGGCTAACTATATGAAAAGAGACTTTCCATAGAGGAATGATGAACAACATTTGAATTATATGGGGACTCTATGAATGCTGAAAGTGAAAAAAAATCTATTATGCATTGGTCTTTTTAGAGAAAATTCTTATGTAGTCTTAGATCTCAGACTCAAGGGCATATTTTCATTCAACTCTATGTAAAGGGCTTATAATGAATTATTTTGTAGGAGGTTGCAGGAAAATTTGTCTTCTTGATGAAGAACTCTTGAATGTTATGGAAGTTGATGTGCAAATCTTGACTAGCAATGAAACTTGATAAGTGTAAATTATAATATATTTTATGTGTTAATTTGTTAGTGAAAACATGTTGTCTTAATTGTGTTTGTATAGAAAAATATATGAAATTGACAAAATTTTCAAGTATGGTATAGCGCCACGATGTCGGACACATTACCGCCGCTGCGCCATCATTGACACCGCCGAAACGCCTGAATTTGGACATGGCGATGCCCAGCCTTTGTTTGACAACACCGCAGCGTCGGAGGAGTCAGCGCTGCAAAGCCCAACCAACTATCCCAGTGCCGCAACGTCAGAGGTGTTAGCGCCGCAAAGCCCAGTCTATGTTTATACAGTGCCGCGATGCTAAATTTCAGCAACACTAAGTCAAGAGAGTGCCACGTGGACGTCGCAGTGCCGCAACGCTACAGTTGTAACTGTTTAGGCCACGATCTGCCAGCAAAGTGACGCGTCAATTTATTAAACAATGGGTCCATGTTAGCAAACGCCGCAGTAGAGGAAACCCTTCAGCGCTGCGGCGTTAGTTCATTTTATGGGCACCGCGGTGCAAGTGTCTCGAGAGCCACAGCGCCATAATCTATTTTCTGCGTTTTTCTATGAATAGTTTGTTTGTAATATTAGTAGAGGAGTTCAGTCTCTTGTTTAATTTCAATCTTTATTGTGCTTTTCTGATTTTTCCTTAGGAGTAACAACTAAGAGAATTCAGAGAAGTACTAGATACATTTCATTAGAGTGCTTGGCTTGTGATTGTGGATAATTTAATGATGTTTATAATATACTAGGTCTTCATTTAATGCACATAACGATCATATGTGTATTTAATATCAGGTGTAATGTGGAGCATAAGAATAGGAAATTAGGCAAAACCAAGTATATTGGATTGGTATGATGCAAGCATAGGCTTAATACTTGTCATGTATCAAATTTATAGAGATGAATTGTCATGAGGGACTTTTAATAGCACATGCTTTACTTACTATTCTAATTTTCATGAGGTGACAACCTATGGGAGTTTAGAGTGGTATTGAGGTTGGAAGAGTTTAATCTGTCCTTTTGTCTTTTCACGTTTGACTAAGCGGTCAGTGATGCATATGCTCTAAATAACATCAATATAAAATAGAATCATTAGGAAACATATTATATTTATACTCATCAATCCAAAATAATTTATCCAAATAGTATTTTATTTAATTGTTTTTTTATTTTAAATTAAGTGATTGAATCTTCACCAAAATTTATTTTAATTGAGTAGGATAATTGTTGTAGTTGAAATAAACAATACTAGTATTTGTAAGTAAACATTTTTCCTCGTGGGATCGATACTCTACTTTATCACTATATTGCTTGATTCGGCACGTATACTTGCGTATATTGAAATTTTTATAATTTTTATATCAAAGAAAACCGAAGCATTGTTTAGGGATTGATAGAGCCCTAATTTATTTTTACAATTCTTTAGGTTACACCTCCACTCCCATTAACTATGTGGAAGCTTCACAATGTAAGGCTTATTCTTGACTTAAAGAGGAACTTGATCACATTATGGCTTGATGAAGAAGCTTATATCTCAATCTTCTATGCTAATTCTTGGAAGGTGAATAAGGGTGCCATGGTGATAGCATATGGAAGAAAAGGGTGGTGTCATACTGTCATGTACATGATATCCAACACCAAATATTGGAAACAACAAATAAATCTAATACTAGTGCTTTTGGAGGTGCAATGTTGGATAACATTTTTCAAGTTGGTGCTTACAAAGGGAAAATGGCATTGGAAGGCAAATAATAACTGTTTAGGCCACAATCTGCCAGCAAAGCGACACGTCAATTTATTAAACAATGGGTCCATGTTAGCAAGCGCCGTAGTAGAGGAAACCCTTCAGCACTGCGGCGTTAGTTCATTTTATGGGCGTCGTGGTGCAAGTGTCTTGAGAGCCACGGCGCCATAATCCATTTTTTGTGTTTTTCTATGAATAGTTTGTTTGTAATATTAGTAGAGGAGTTCAATCTCTTGTTTAATTTCAATCTTTATTGTGTTTTTCTGATTTTTCCTTAGGAGTAACAACTAAAAGAATTCAGAGAAGTACTATATGCATTTCATTAGAGTGTTTGGCTTGTGATTGTGGAAGCAATTTCGTAACTTTAAGGAGTGTAGAGATCATTGAACCCATCCGACAATATCTTTTCTTTTGTACTTTGTTTCTTTAATATGCTTCACTTATTTTTTTTTTGTCTGGTTAAATTTTTTAATTTTGGATTGATGGTGTAAATAATATATGGATTATTATTGAATTCTCTTCATCAATAATTTAATGATGTTTACAATATACTAGGTCTTCATTTAATGCACATAACGACCATATGTGTATTTAATATCAGGTGTAATGTGGAGCATGAGAATAGGAAATCAGGCAAAACCAAGTATATTGGATTGGTATGATGCAAGCATAGGCATAATAATTGTCATGTATCAAATTTATAGAGATGAATTGTCATGAGGGGCTTTTAATAGCACATGCTTTATTTACTATTCTAATATTTTCATGAGGCGACAACCTATGGGAGTTTAGAGTGGTATTGAGGTTGGAAGAGTTTAATCTGTCCTTTTGTCTCTTCACGTTCGACTAAGCGGTCAGTGATGCATATGCTTTGAATAACATCAATATAAAATAGAATTATTAGGAAACATATTATATTTATACTCATCAATCCAAAATAATTTATCCAAATAGTATTTTATTTAATTATTTTTTTATTTTAAATTAAGTGATTGAAT